>NC_052334.1:8237771-8247771 GCF_016432855.1 Salvelinus namaycush | reverse complement strand
GGGATTCTTTCAGTATCTCCGTGGTAAGTAGGCCGGCAGCAGCGTTTTATATAGATCATCGCTGCATCCCGTTCTCTCAGGATTTAGATAGAAAACAACAAGGAAACCTGCCTTGGATTGTGGCTTATATGTAGGTGAACTAGACGCATGAGCCAGATGCATGATAGTGTGTTGTTAGTCTGGCCCTGTTCTCCTGCAGCAAGTGACCAGGCAGTATATTTCAAATGCGAATAAAAAAAAAATGGCCACTGTGTGTGTCCAGTGTTGTTCAACCTACCGGCAGACATGTCACTGTATCTATCTATGTCACCCAGCGACAGAAGTTGGATCCACAAAAATCTGATGTTTTGTTTTGTGCAGAAATGCATTACGCATGAGACACAGAGTCTGTCTGCAGTTATTATCCCCCCTCCATAAAGGGCTTGGTTGGGGGTGACCTGAGAGGCCACGCATGTCGTTATTGGTGGATTGGGCACTGAGCAGTGAGTCTGCAAGAATAGAAATCTCTTCTGCTTATGACCTCATAGTGTTAGGATGCAAGCAAGCTCCTGTCAATATCTATTGGGCGTGATTAGATTCTATGTATATACCGTTTTTAACTGTAAGAGAAATTACAGTATTATTGTTTACATTTAAGTCATTTAGCAGACGCTCTTATCCAGAGCGACTTACAAATTTACCTTTTATATTTAACTAGGCAAGTCAGTTAAGAACAAATTCTTATTTTTCAATGACGGCCTAGGAACAGTGGGTTAACTGCCTGTTCAGGGGCAGAACGACAGATTTGTACCTTGTCAGCTCAGGGATTTGAACTTGCAACCTTTCGGTTACTAGTCCAACGCTCTAACCACTAGGCTACCCTGCCGCCCCATTGTGAAGTTTAAGTGCGTCTTTGGTAATTTTTTCACACGTCCCGTTCTTGATATGTTAGGTCTTGAACTATAATGAGAGTCCAAAACATTAAGAACACCTTCCTAATATTGAGTTGCACCCCCTTTTGCCCTCAGAACAGCCTCAAGTCATCGGGCATGGACTCTACAAGGTGTCGAAAGTGTTCCATAGGGATGCTGGCCCATGATGACTCCAATGCTTCCCACAGTTGTGTCAAGTTGGCTGGATGTCCTTTGAGTGGTGGACCATTCTTGATACACACGGGAAACTGTTGAGCGTGAAAAACCCAGCAGCGTTGGAGTTCTTGAACCTGTCTCCTCCCCTTCATCTACACCGATTTAAGTGGATTTAACCGGATTTAACCGGTGACATCAATAAGGGATCATAGCTTTCACCTGGATTCACCTAGTTAGTCTATGTCATGGAAAGAGCAGGTGTTCCTAATGTTTTGTCTACTCAGAGTCTAGTTGTGTTGAAGAATTCTCCACTGCATATTTTCCTCTCTTCCTCCCTTCTTCTCTTTCTCCATTCCTCTCTTCTTCCCTTCATCTGTCCCATAACCCCGCCTACCTTTGATACCGTGAGGTTTGGGGCTGGGGAGATCAGAGGTCTGCTATTGTAATGGACACTACTCACTACTCAATTAAATATTCACACTGTTTGTGAATGCACTTACTTTAACAGGCTACATGAAGCATTGGGAACAGAGAATATACTGTAGCATGAAACAGGGGAGGCAGCAGTGGGTGTAAGCGGACTAAGCGGTGTCTGTGTGACATCATGACAATGTTCCGTGACATCGTGACAATGTTCTGTGACACCATGACAATGTTCTGTGAGATCGTGACAATGTTCTGTGACATCGTGACAATGTTCTGTGAGATCGTGACAATGTTCTGTGACATCGTGATAATGTTCTGTGACATCGTGACAATGTTCTGTGACATCGTGACAATGTTCTGTGACATCGTGACAATGTTCTGTGAGATCGTGACAATGTTCTGTGACATCGTGACAATGTTCTGTGACATCATGACAATGTTCTGTTCCACTTTTATTACAGATGAGCAAGAAGCAGTACAGAAGAGGACTTTTACTAAATGGATCAATTCCCACTTGACAAAGGTAAGAGGATATGACTTTTATTTTCCCCCTTGTGCTTCTCTCACAACACTTTATAAGACATGTGTAGCCTATGATGGGCTATTATGACACCCACAGCTTCCATTTCGGTATAGGAGCTGAGATTATGAGATCATGTTATTACAACAGTATAATCACTGAGATACAACAATTTTATCACTATGGTAATATTTCTATCCTGAATATTAACCTGATCATGGTGTCATGTCTGTAACTGCCAGTCTTATAGCCTCTCTATGGACAGTGGCATTTCATTTCATGTGTGAACTGAGATTGGATCGTTGTCATCCAATCATAATGATTCTGAGAGGCTCCGTTACATTGAATCTGTTTTAATCACTTATATTGTCAGAGGTTTTAGGTACAGTATGTTCATATGGAAACTACAGTTTGATTGAGGTCATGATAGGCTCGTAACATTTATAGATATATTTTTCATCATCTGTTTGGATTGTGTGACGGTAGTTACTGAGTTGTTTGTGGAATTCAGTATCAGTCCTGTAGAGTTATTTTGATTGTGACAACTGTTACTGAAGATGAGTATATTGGGTTGTCACAACAACATTGGAACCAGTGGGTTGTCACAACACCATGTTGGGTTGTCACAACAACATCGGAAACAGAGGAGAGTCAGACAGAGAAAGTAAATATGACTAGGGCAGAGATCCCTGTGTTGCTCAGTTTCTGAGCAGGCTACAGTGGGCCTGCAGTATGTCTTACTGAGTCAATGTGATCCGAACAGTCAAGATGAGGAGAAAGGAATAGTATGGTCTCTGCCAAGAGGTAGAACTATCTCTGTCATTGTTGTAGAGGTGCTCACCAGGCCATTTTGGAGAAGATGGCATTTGGTATTTTATTAAGATCCCCAACAGCTACTCTTCCTGGGGTCCACACAAAACATGAAACATGACATAATACAGAACATTAATAGACAACAGCTCAAGGACAGAACTACTGTACATAAATATTACCTGTAGATTGGAGCTGTGTGTGTGTGTGTGTGTGTGTGTGTGTGTGTGTGTGTGTGTGTGTGTGTGTGTGTGTGTGTGTGTGCCCGTGTGCCCGTGCGCGTGCGTGCGTGTGCCCGTGCGCGTGTGCCTGTGTGTGTGTGTGTGTGTCCATGGCTCGGTTTGGCAGGCAGGGAGAGTGCAGCAGCACGGTGCAGATGGAGAGTGTGAGATGGGAGGAGCTTGTCTCTGAAGGAAGCAGTCAGTCTGCTCCTAAAGCCCAGGTGGCAGTTCAGCTCCTTAACACTATAAACACTCTCATAATGACCTATAACCATCGTTATAAACACATATTATGGCTATTCATCATAAGGCTGTCCCTGACCAAAACAAATATTGGTTTACCTAGAGTCATCTGTTCTTTCAACCAATCGATTGGTCAGCATTTTTAAGCATGTCTTTTTCCCTATATAGACACACACTATGTGTTTTAATTAAATCAACTATATGTAGGCTACTGAGCTTGTCTGATGCTTTAAGCACACTGTGATTAAATAATTAAGACACATACTGTACATGACTCAAGAGGGATCCAGAGATCAAGATAGCCCAGTTGAAAATTAAACTGTTCTGGACCCTCTTCCTCCTACTGCCTTCGCAGATTCTGCAGTTACACTCTAAATAGGCTACACCAGGGGTCGGCAACCTTTTCCATTTGGAGTGCCAGTTTATCTTACCATTTCTACTGACCTGCGTGCCAGTTATGGTTTTTATATGGACATTTTCGTTGAAGAGTTTCATTTCATTTATAATAAAGTCTTAGTATCTCAAAATCATTATCATGTGGTTAATCAAAATTCTCAAAGTAACTTCTATTGCCATTGCCAACTATGTAAAAATATGCCTACATAAATAAAGCCAACAAATAAAAATATCATATAAATCACATTGGCTACGCATCGACTGTCGGCAAGGAACTTGAAACATTGTATCAACTATTAACTTGGGTCTGGCCTGAAGCTCTTGCTAGCCTATTTCATGACTTTTACACCAGATCAGAGCATGACATTTTTTCCCCCCTTTCACACTGAGTGGTTACTGAAAGTGAGCTGGAAAGATTTTTCAAAAAGCTACGTTGAGGAACTATTGTCGTTCTCAATGGATGTAGAAACAGACCTTGTTTACTTGCTGTTTTGAGGTGAAGAAAACATTACTTTGAGAAGTTCCACAGTGATCGTGAGTTAAGATGATCAGAAATACTATCAGATCCCCAAATGGGCACATTTATAGGCCTACATTTGCACACAGGTTAGGTAGCTTAGGCCTATGTGTAATCAGGGGCGTGTCCTTACTCAACATTGACAGGAGCACTACAAACAAACAACAATGAATAAATTGTCATCTCCTAAATGGAATGAAATAAACCAAAACGTTTTCCTCAAATCAAATCAAACTTTATTTGTCACATGCGCCGAATACAACAAGTGTAGACCTTACTGTGAAATGCTTACTTACAAGCCCTTAACCAACAGTGCAGTTCAAGAAGTGTAGCCTAGGTTGAGGCTCTTCCAACAATGAGAGTGGTAAAAGACTGTAATAATAATATATTGAATGCATTAACAGAAATGACCATAACCAAACAAACATTATAGATTAGAAATGATGAGAATGAACGGTAAATTTACTACTGGTGCTACTGGTGTGCCGTCCCACCCGTGGCCTCCGCCCAAACAACTACCTCTTTCCCTACTGTATTTATTTATTTATTTATTTTGCTCTTTGCACCCCATTATTTCTATCTCTACTTTGCACATTCTTCCACTGCAAATCTACCATTCCAGTGTTTTACTTGCTATATTGTATTTACTTCGCCACCATGGCCTTTTTTTTGCCTTCACCTCCCTTATCTCACCTCACTTGCTCACATTGTATATAGACTTATTTTTCTACTGTATTATTGACTGTATGTTTGTTTTACTCCATGTGTAACTCTGTGTTGTTGTATGTGTCGAACTGCTATGCTTTCTCTTGGCCAGGTCGCAATTGTAAATGAGAACTTGTTCTCAACTTGCCTACCTGGTTAAATAAAGGTGAAATAAATAAATAAAAATGATTAGTCCGCTGAGACAGGTGTGAATCAGACAGGTGACTCATGTACCATAAAATATACTGCTCGACATCTTGGTCTACCGACAGCCTATTGAACAAACAATCGACCAGTCGACTAAATGGGGTCAGACCTAATCATCGTCATCATGACTGTGTTCATAATGCGTTACAGATTATGGACTTAATAGAAAGTGTTAGGGCTTACCATGTTTTCTTGCTGTATTTTAAGCAGCAAGGTTTTGCTGGCTCAGAAGCTTTAGGTGACGCAGCACATTGGGCTAATGCTTGGTCAGCTCACAGAGATAAAGCAACACATTGGGCTGCTGCTTGCTCAGGGCACAGAGATAAAGCAACACATTGGGCTTATGCTTGGTCAGCTCACAGAGATAAAGCAACACATTGGGCTAATGCTTGGTCAGGACACAGAGATAAAGCAACACATTGGGCTAATGCTTGGTCAGGGCACAGAGATAAAGCAGCACATTGGGCTAATGCTTGGTCAGGGCACAGAGATAAAGCAACACATTGGGATGCTGCTTGGTAAGGTCACAGAGATAAAGCAACACATTGGGCTAATGCTTGGTCAGGGCACAGAGATAAAGCAACACATTGGGCTAATGCTTGGTCAGGGCACAGAGATAAAGCAACACATTGGGCTACTGCTTGGTAAGGTCACAGAGATAAAGCAACACATTGGGCTAATGCTTGGTCAGGTCACAGAGATAAAGCAACACATTGGGCTACTGCTTGGTCAGGGCACAGAGATAAAGCAACACATTGGGCTAATGCTTGGTCAGGTCACAGAGATAAAGCAACACATTGGGCTAATGCTTGGTCAGGTCACAGAGATAAAGCAACACATTGGGCTAATGCTTGGTCAGGTCACAGAGATAAAGCAACACATTGGGCTAATGCTTGGTCAGGGCACAGAGATAAAGCAACACATTGGGCTAATGCTTGGTCAGGGCACAGAGATAAAGCAACACATTGGGCTGCTGCTTGGTCAGGTCACAGAGATAAAGCAGCACATTGGGCTAATGCTTGGTCAGGGCACAGAGATAAAGCAACACATTGGGCTACTGCTTGGTAAGGTCACAGAGATAAAGCAACACATTGGGCTAATGCTTGGTCAGGTCACAGAGATAAAGCAACACATTGGGCTACTGCTTGGTCAGGGCACAGAGATAAAGCAACACATTGGGCTAATGCTTGGTCAGGTCACAGAGATAAAGCAACACATTGGGCTAATGCTTGGTCAGGTCACAGAGATAAAGCAACACATTGGGCTAATGCTTGGTCAGGTCACAGAGATAAAGCAACACATTGGGCTTATGCTTGGTCAGGGCACAGAGATAAAGCAACACATTGGGCTAATGCTTGGTCAGGGCACAGAGATAAAGCAACACATTGGGCTAATGCTTGGTCAGGTCACAGAGATAAAGCAGCACATTGGGCTAATGCTTGGTCAGGACACAGAGATAAAGCAACACATTGGGCTAATGCTTGGTCAGGACACAGAGATAAAGCAACACATTGGGCTAATGCTTGGTCAGGGCACAGAGATAAAGCAACACATTGGGCTAATGCTTGGTCAGGACACAGAGATAAAGCAACACATTGGGCTAATGCTTGGTCAGGTCACAGAGATAAAGCAGCACATTGGGCTACTGCTTGGTCAGGACACAGAGATAAAGCAACACATTGGGCTAATGCTTGGTCAGGACACAGAGATAAAGCAACACATTGGGCTAATGCTTGGTCAGTTCACAGAGATAAAGCAACACATTGGGCAGCTGCTTGGTCAGGGCACAGAGATAAAGCAACACATTGGGCAGCTGCTTGGTCAGGGCACAGAGATAAAGCAACACATTGGGCTAATGCTTGGTCAGGTCACAGAGATAAAGCAACACATTGGGCTACTGCTTGGTCAGGGCACAGAGATAAAGCAACACATTGGGCTAATGCTTGGTCAGGGCACAGAGATAAAGCAACACATTGGGCTACTGCTTGGTCAGGACACAGAGATAAAGCAACACAAGGGCTGCTGCTTGGTCAGGACACAGAGATAAAGCAACACATTGGGCTGCTGCTTGGTCAGGACACAGAGATAAAGCAGCACATTGGGCTAATGCTTGGTCAGGGCACAGAGATAAAGCAGCACATTGGGCTAATGCTTGGTCAGGACACAGAGATAAAGCAGCACATTGGGCTAATGCTTGGTCAGGTCACAGAGATAAAGCAGCACATTGGGCTAATGCTTGGTCAGGACACAGAGATAAAGCAGCACATTGGGCTACTGCTTGGTCAGGGCACAGAGATAAAGCAACACATTGGGCTAATGCTTGGTCAGGTCACAGAGATAAAGCAACACATTGGGCTAATGCTTGGTCAGGGCACAGACATAAAGCAACACATTGGGCTAATGCTTGGTCAGGGCACAGAGATAAAGCAACACATTGGGCTAATGCTTGGTCAGGTCACAGAGATAAAGCAACACATTGGGCTAATGCTTGGTCAGGTCACAGAGATAAAGCAACACATTGGGCTACTGCTTGGTCAGGGCACAGAGATAAAGCAACACATTGGGCTAATGCTTGGTCAGGTCACAGAGATAAAGCAGCACATTGGGCTAATGCTTGGTCAGGGCACAGAGATAAAGCAACACATTGGGCTAATGCTTGGTCAGGTCACAGAGATAAAGCAACACATTGGGCTAATGCTTGGTCAGGTCACAGAGATAAAGCAACACATTGGGCTAATGCTTGGTCAGG
Organism: Salvelinus namaycush; assembly: GCF_016432855.1. Lineage (NCBI taxonomy): Eukaryota > Metazoa > Chordata > Actinopteri > Salmoniformes > Salmonidae > Salvelinus > Salvelinus namaycush. The sequence continues at coordinate 8,239,910 of NC_052334.1, read as the reverse complement.
TCACAGAGATAAAGCAACACATTGGGCTAATGCTTGGTAAGGTCACAGAGATAAAGCAACACATTGGGCAGCTGCTTGGTCAGGGCACAGAGATAAAGCAACACATTGGGCAGCTGCTTGGTCAGGGCACAGAGATAAAGCAACACATTGGGCTGCTGCTTGGTCAGGGCACAGAGATAAAGCAACACATTGGGCTAATGCTTGGTCAGGTCACAGAGATAAAGCAACACATTGGGCTAATGCTTGGTCAGGTCACAGAGATAAAGCAACACATTGGGCTAATGCTTGGTCAGGTCACAGAGATAAAGCAACACATTGGGCTAATGCTTGGTAAGGTCACAGAGATAAAGCAACACATTGGGCTAATGCTTGGTCAGGTCACAGAGATAAAGCAACACATTGGGCTACTGCTTGGTCAGGGCACAGAGATAAAGCAACACATTGGGCAGCTGCTTGGTCAGGGCACAGAGATAAAGCAACACATTGGGCTAATGCTTGGTCAGGTCACAGAGATAAAGCAACACATTGGGCTACTGCTTGGTAAGGTCACAGAGATAAAGCAACACATTGGGCTAATGCTTGGTCAGGGCACAGAGATAAAGCAACACATTGGGCAGCTGCTTGGTCAGGGCACAGAGATAAAGCAACACATTGGGATGCTGCTTGGTAAGGTCACAGAGATAAAGCAACACATTGGGCTAATGCTTGGTCAGGTCACAGAGATAAAGCAACACATTGGGCTAATGCTTGGTCAGGGCACAGAGATAAAGCAACACATTGGGCTAATGCTTGGTCAGGTCACAGAGATAAAGCAACACATTGGGCTAATGCTTGGTCAGGTCACAGAGATAAAGCAACACATTGGGCAGCTGCTTGGTCAGGTCACAGAGATAAAGCAACACATTGGGCTAATGCTTGGTCAGGGCACAGAGATAAAGCAACACATTGGGCTAATGCTTGGTCAGGGCACAGAGATAAAGCAGCACATTGGGCTAATGCTTGGTCAGGACACAGAGATAAAGCAGCACATTGGGCTAATGCTTGGTCAGGTCACAGAGATAAAGCAACACATTGGGCTAATGCTTGGTCAGGGCACAGAGATAAAGCAACACATTGGGCTAATGCTTGGTCAGGGCACAGAGATAAAGCAGCACATTGGGCTAATGCTTGGTCAGGTCACAGAGATAAAGCAGCACATTGGGCTAATGCTTGGTCAGGTCACAGAGATAAAGCAACACATTGGGCTAATGCTTGGTCAGGGCACAGAGATAAAGCAACACATTGGGCTAATGCTTGGTCAGGGCACAGAGATAAAGCAACACATTGGGCTAATGCTTGGTCAGGGCACAGAGATAAAGCAACACATTGGGCTAATGCTTGGTCAGGGCACAGAGATAAAGCAACACATTGGGATGCTGCTTGGTCAGGGCACAGAGATAAAGCAACACATTGGGCTACTGCTTGGTCAGGGCACAGAGATAAAGCAACACATTGGGATGCTGCTTGGTCAGGGCACAGAGATAAAGCAACACATTGGGCTGCTGCTTGCTCAGGGCACAGAGATAAAGCAACACATTGGGCTGCTGCTTGCTCAGGGCACAGAGATAAAGCAACACATTGGGCTGCTGCTTGGTCAGGGCGCAGAGATTGGTCTTTTGTTCTGTCAGATCTGCCCACGAGGCAGCAGTGTGGATTCAAAACTTTTGATGTAATGTGGCTGGGCATTAAGTCACCATGGAGGCCTATTCCTCATTATTCATGTTATACACACACTTCACCCCCCTCTCTCTCTCTCTCTCTCTCAAATTCAAATTCAAATTCAAGCTGCTTTATTGGCATGAAAAACATTGTGTCAATATTGCCAAAGCAACAATGTATACAATATACATTGAAATAAAATTATAAACAATGACAAATAATAATATAGAATGGCAGTAAATAATAATACAAAATTAAATATAAAAATAGTAACAATAAAATGGTAACAGTCAATAATCTAATGTAATGTAATAAAAAAATGAAACTATAACTAACTTATAACTAAATAACGGACATCTTCACCATTACATCGGTACTACAACTACTATCATCATTACCACTACTACCACCACCACCATCATTAAACTGCTATCATTACCA
>NC_052334.1:8232771-8235271 GCF_016432855.1 Salvelinus namaycush | reverse complement strand
GGGAGTTTATCAAAATTGGATTTGTTTTTTAATTCTTTGTTGGTCTGTGTAATCTGAGGGAAATATATGTCTCTAATATGGTCATACATTTGGCAGGAGGTTAGAAAGTGCAGCTCAGTTTCCACCTCATTTTGTGGGCAGAGCCTGGTCTTTCTCAATAGGTGGCCTTTCTCGGTGGCCTTTCTCAATAGTAAGGCAATGCTCACTGAGTCTGTACATACTAGTCAACGATTTCCTTCATTTTAGGTCAGTCACAGTGGTCAGGTATTCTGCCACTGTGTACTCTCTGTTTAGGGCCAAATAGCATTCTAGTTTGCTCTGTTTTTTTTGTAAATCTTTTCCTTTTATCTTTTTCTTTTCTCATGATTTGGTTGGGTCTAGTTGTGTTGCTGTCCTGGGGCTCTGTGGGGTCTGTTCGTATTTGTGAACAGAGCCCCAGGACCAGCTTGCTTAGGGGACTCTTCTCATTTCTCTGTAGGTGAAGGTTTGGGAATCGCTTCCTTTTAAGTGATTGTAGAATTTAATGGCTCTTTTCTGGATTTTGATAATTAGCGGGTATCGGCGTAATTCTGATCTGCATGCATTATTTGGTGTTTTTCACTGTAAACGGGGGATATTTTTGCAGAATTCTGCGTGCAGAGTCTCAAATTGGTGTTTGTCCCATTTTGTGAATTATTAGTTGGTGAGTGGACCCCAGACCTCACAACCATAAAGGGCAATAGGTTCAAATCAAATCAAAAAAAAAAAAAAAAAGGTCACATACACATGGTTAGCAGATGTTAATGCGAGTGTAGCGAAATGCTTGTGCTTCTAGTTCCCGACCGTGCAGTAATATCTAACAAGTAATCGGTCTATAACTGATTGAAGTATTTTTAGCCAGATTTTAATTGGTATGTCAAATTTTATGTTCCCTTTGATGGCATAGAAGGCCCTTCTTGCCTTGACTCGCAGATCGTTCACAGCTTTGTGGAAGTTACCCGTGGTGCTGAGGTTTAGGCCAAGATACAGTGCTCTAGGGCAACGTTGTCTAGATGGAATTTGTATTCGTGGTCCTGGCAACTGGACCTTTTTTGGAACACCATTATTTTTGTCTTGCTGAGATTTACTATCAGGGCCCAGGTCTATCAGAATCTTTGCAGAAGATCTAGGTGCTTCTGTAGGCCCTCCTTGGTTGGGGACAGAAGCACCAGATCATCAGCAAAAAGTAGACATTTGACTTCAAATTCTGGTAGGGTGAGGCCGGGTTCTGCAGACTGTTCTAGTGCCCTTGCCAATTCGTTGATATATATGTTGAAGAGGGTGGGGCTTAAGCTGCATCTCTGTCTCACCCCCCGGCCCTGTGGAAAGAAATGTTTGTGTTTTTTGCCAATTTTAACTGCACACTTGTTGTTTGTGTACATGGATTTTATAACGTTGTGTATGTTTTTCCCCCAACACCACTTTCCATCAATTTGTATAGCAGACCCACATGCCAAATTGAGTTGAAAGCTTTTTTGAAATTCACAAAGCATGAGAAGACTTTGCCTTTGTTTTGGTTTATTTGTTTGTTTGTCAATTAGGGTGTGCAGGGTGAATACGTGGTCTGTCGTATGGTAATTTGGTAAAAAGCCAATTTGGTATTTACTCAGTACATTGTTTTCGCTGAGGAAATGTACGAGTCTGCTGTTAATGATAATGCAGAGGATTTTCCCAAGGTTGCTGTTGACGCATATCCCCCGGTAGTTATTGGGGTAAAATTTGTCTCCACTTTTGTGGATTGGAGTGATCAGTCCTTGGTTCCAAATATTGGGGAAGATGCCAGAGCTGAGGATGATGTTAAAGAGTTTAAGTATAGCCAATTGGAATTTTTGGTCTGTATATTTTATCATTTAATTTAATCAACTCCACAGGCATTTTTGGGTTGGAGGGTTTATATTTTGTCCTGTAGTTCATTTAATGTAATAGGAAAATCCAGTGGGTTCTGGTAGTCTTTAATAGTTCATTCCAAGATTTGTTTTTGATCATATATATGTTTTTGCTGTTTCTTCTTTGTTATAGAGCCAAAACGATTGGAGAAGTGATTTATCCATACATCTCCACTTTGAATAGATAACTCTTCGTGTTGTTGTTTGTTTAGTGTTTTCCAATTTTCCCAGAAGTGGTTAAATTCTATGGATTCTTTAATTACATTGAGCTGATTTCTGACGTGCTGTTCCTTCTTTTTCCGTAGTGTATTTCTGTATTGTTTTAGTGATTCACTTTAGTGAAGGCGTAGACTCAGGTTTTCAGGGTCTCTATGTTTTTGGTTGGATAGGTTTCTCAATTTCTTTCTTAGGTTTTTGCATTCTTAATCAAACCATTTGTCATTGTTGTTCATTTTCTTAGGTTGTCTGTGTAACGTCCTGACCAGAGTTCTTATGTGTTTTGCTTGTTTAGTGTTGGTCAGGACGTGAGCTGGGTGGGAATTCTATGTTGTGTGTCTAGTTCGTCTGTTTCTGTGTTCAGCCTAATATGGTTCTCA
>NC_052334.1:8027771-8230271 GCF_016432855.1 Salvelinus namaycush | reverse complement strand
TAGGTCTGGACCCCAGCCTGTAGCTAGCCAGCAAGCTGTTCGGTCTGGACCCCAGCCTGTAGCTAGCCAGCAAGCTGTTCGGTCTGGACCCCAGCCTGTAGCTAGCCAGTAAGCTGTTAGGTCTGGACCCCAGCCTGTAGCTAGCCAGCAAGCTGTCAGGTCTGGACCCCAGCCTGTAGCTAGCCAGCAAGCTGTCAGGTCTGGACCCCAGCCTGTAGCTAGCCAGCAAGCTGTTCGGTCTGGACCCCAGCCTGTAGCTAGCCAGCAAGCTGTTACGTCTGGACCCCAGCCTGTAGCTAGCCAGCAAGCTGTTCGGTCTGGACCCCAGCTTGTAGCTAGCCAGCAAGCTGTTCGGTCTGGACCCCAGCCTGTAGCTAGCCAGTTCTCTGCTCTCTTTTCTCCTCAACACAAGGACTGGGGGAGAATGAATGTATTGTGTTTCTAGGATTTACATATTGAGAGATTATAATGAGATATTGAGCCTTTATTAAACTACAGTAGGTCTATAATTTGTAACAGTATACCATTTGCTATGTTCAAACAATGTTCAATGTCTAAGTGTTTAATTCGTTTCTCTGTTGAATTAAGATGTTGTCTCTTCTCTTTCCTAGCGTAAACCACCTCTAGAGGTCACCGACCTTTTCGAGGACGTCAAAGATGGGGTGAAACTGTTAGCTCTATTGGAGGTGCTGTCTGGACAGAGACTGGTAAGCACTGCTCTTAATATAAACAGCCTGGCCACTGGATACTTCTGTTCGTGCTACAGAGTTCAGTTACATTTAATTACCACACTATAGTGTAAAAGGAGGATTATAAAAATGTATTGTATGAATAAAGGAATTACGAATTCACAGCCAGTAATCACACTGTAGTTGTGTGTTATACAGGCCTATTTGTCAGTCAGTGCTACTCTCTTACATTGCTGGTTGTTGTATACAGTATGTATTTGTAACGTTCGTCATCGGAATGAGACCAAAGCGCAGCGTGGAAAGTGTTCATGATTTAATGTTCACCAAAACACTCAAACAAAATGAACGCGCACAGTTCTGTCAGGGAAACAACCTAAACAGAAAACAACACCCCACAAAACCCAAACGGAAAATGACAACTTATATATGATCCCCAATCAGAGACAACGATAGACAGCTGCCTCTGATTGGGAACCACACTGGCAAAACAACAAAGAAATAGAAAACATAGATTTTCCACCCGAGTCACACCCTGACCTAACCAAACATAGAGAATAAATAAGGATCTCTAAGGTCAGGGCGTGACAGTATTTGTGTTGAACTTTCTTGCTGTTTTTAATGTGAGCACTCTGGTTGGTAAGATTTACATTTTATTTACAGTATTACTTATGGGAAATACACTTGACCTTCACTCGAACCCTCCCTCCTCTCCCCCCAGCCGTGTGAGCAGGGCCGCCAGCTGAAGAGGATCCACTGGGTGTCCAACATCGGCACCGCCCTCAGGTTCCTCGAAGGCAGGAAGGTAAGCACACCCTCAGAGTGACAACTAAGTCGTTTTCTGAAGTATTTTGTCATAGCTTGAGTTTAACGTATAAACCAAAGTGCTTCTTGTCACTAATAACTTTAGGACAAGGCTTGTGAAAAGTAGATGAACCTCTATTTAATGCTACAGTAACAGTTTGAAAATGAACTATCGTTTGATAGTGTTTAGGAACAAAAATACAGTGCCGTGAAAAAGTATTTGCCCCCTTTCTGATTTTCTATATTGTTGCATATTTTTGATACTGAATGTTATCAGATCTTCAACCTAAACCTAATGTTAGATGAAGGGAACCAGAGTTTATATTGATTAGGATCCCCATTAGCCGACGCCAATGGCGACAGCTAGTCTTACTGGGGTCCCATATATAGCGAAAAATACATTACAGACAAAAGACTTTACAATTGACATACATTTAAAAACATGAAAATGTAGTGTGTGTGTGCATCTATTAGTTACATATACATGTCAGTACATACACACAACAAGTAGGTCACATTTTACAAATAACTACAACAAAAAATACTTATTTTATGTATTTAATTAACAAGGTATACAACACCCAATTCTCCTGTGTGAAAAAGCATTTGCCCCGTTACACTCAATAACTGGTTGTGACACATTTAGCTGTAATGACTGCAACCAAATGTTTCCTGTAGTTGTTGATCAGTCTCTCACATCGCTGTGGAGGATTTTTGGCCCACTCTTCCATGTAGAACAGCTTTAACTCAGTGGGATTTGTGGGTTTTCAAGCATGAACTGCTCCTTTCAAATCCTGCCACAACATCTCAATTGGGATTAGGTCTGGACTTTGACTAGGCCATTGCAAATCCTCAAATGTGTTACTTTTAAGCCATTTTCATGTAGACTTGATTGTGTGTTTTGGATCATTGTCTTGGTGCATGACACAGATGCGCTTCAGCTTCAGCTCACAGACGGAAGGCCTCCTGTAGAATTCTCTGATACAGAGCAGAATTCATGGTTTCTTCTTTTAAACCTTTCTAGCGCAGGCGTTCTGCTAGCGACCCACCTCGACAACATCCGGTGAAATTGCAGAGCGCGAAATTCAAACTACATAAATATAAATATTTAACATTCATGAAAATACATGTGTAATACATCAAAATAAAGCTTAACTTCTTGTTAATCCAGCCGCTGTGTCAGATTTCAAAATGACTTTACGGTGAAAGCACACCAGGTGATTATCTGAGGACAGCGCCCCGCATACAAAACCATGAAAAACATTTTTCAACCAGGCAGGTGTGACACGAAAGTCAGAAATAGCGATATAATAAATGCCTTACCTTTGAAGATCTTCTTCTGTTGGCACTCCAATAGGTCCCAGTTACATCACAAATAGTCCTTTTGTTCGATAAAGTCCTTCTTTATATCCATAAAAACTCAGTTTAGCTGGTGCGCATCAGTCAATAATCCACCGGTTTCCCTCCTTCAAAATGCATACAAAATGAATCCCAAACGTTACCAATAAACTTATCCAAACAAGTCAAACAATGTTTATATTCAAACATTAGGTACCCTAATATGTAAATAAACGATCAAATTTAAGACGGAGAATAGTATGTTCATTACCGGAGATAAATAACAAAGAACGCGCTTTCCTCCACGCACATGGAAACACTACAGCGAAAATGAGCCACTTAGAAAAACTACAACTTCCAGCTCATTTTTCCAAAAACCAGCCTGAAACTCTTTATAAAGACTGTTGACATCTAGTTGAAGCCCTAGGAACTGCAATCTGGGAGGTTTTCGCCTTATAATAAAAGTGACAGCCATTGAAAACAGTGGTAGGCTGAATTGTTTTGGGGGGGATGGTTTGTCCTCAGGGTTTCGCCTGCCAAATCAGTTCTGTTATACTCACAGACATAATCTTAACAGTTTTAGAAACTTTAGAGTGTTTTCTATCCAAATCTACCAATTCTATGCACATCCTAGCTTCTGGGCCTGAGCAACAGGCAGTTTACTTTGGGCACACCTTTCATCCGGACGTCAAAATACTTCCACCTAGCCCATTGAGGTTTTAAGGCAAGTCGTCCAGGTCCTGAGGCTGGAAAACATCCCCGAACCATCACACTACCACCACCATACTTGACCGTTGGTATGAGGTTCTTACTGTGGAATGCAGTGTTTGGTTTTCACCAGGCATAATGGGACCCATGTCATCCAAAAAGTTATACTTCTGACTCATCTGTCCATAGAACATTCTTCCAAGAGTCTTGATGACGGCATTGCCCCTATGTAGCTTGTTTCTGGTCACAGGTTCAGGAATGGTTAAAAAATCACAACACGTACTTGAAATGAACCTTACAAATAGCAGTGTTGGTTGATTTGGAAAGCCATAGTCAGACAAATAATAATATAATAATACTCGTAGGAAAGGTTTTCATCTTTAGCTCACAATCTCTGGATAATATTATACGATTAAAAAGGTGCAAAAATGTTGTAAAACATCACAGCACAATTTAAAAATATATGGCACATGGAAACCAAACGAGGGTGGTCTATGGTGATAGGTGGGATGGGCTGAGACTGGCTGAGGGGTGGGATTAAAGAGCTTATGATTGGTAATGTATTATTGTTACGTGACTGCTTTATATAGAAATACCATGTATGTAATGTGTATGCAAAATGTGTATGCAAAATGTGTATGCATTTTGTATATGTAAAATGTATTTGTAAATGCATATGTAGCAGAAAAGCTGTAAGAAAACAAAACATATATTTGTCCTCCGAAGAGGGGGGTTAATTTAAAAAAATCGAAAAATAAAAAGAATCTTGATGATCATTGTCACGCCCTGACCTTAGAGATCCTTTTTATTCTCTATGTTTGGTTAGGTCAGGGTGTGACTCGGGTGGGAAAGCCTATGTTTTATATTTCTTTGTTTTTGGCCGTGTGTGGTTCCCAATCAGAGGCAGCTGTCTATCGTTGTCTCTGATTGGGGATCACATATAAGTTGTCATTCATTCGCTTTCGTTTTCACGTTTGTTATTTTTGTTTGAGTGTTTTTGAATAAAGTATCATGAACACTTTCCACGCTGCGCTTTGGTCCACTCTTCCTTCTACCAACGAGAGCCGTTACAATCATCCAGGTGCTTCCAGGTGCTTTTTGGCAAACTTGAGTCACCTTTTTGGATGAGATGGGTCCCATTTATATCTGGCGGGAAAAAAAACTCAGGTTCCCTTTATCTAATATTAGGTTTTGGTTGAAGATCTGATGACAATCAGTGTCGAAAATATGCAAAAATAGAGAAAATCAGAAAGGGGGCGTCTACTTTTTCACGGTACTGTAGATAAATGAAGGCTCTGCATGAAGAGATGTATCTATGCAAGGCCCTATGGATGGAACATCCTGTCTCAGTTTGTATTTCTCTGAGGCATATCTCTTATTGTAACCCTCTCTCACCATGCCTGACCTCTGACCTCAGTCTGTGTACCGAGGATCCCCGGTCAGTGGCTGCCTGTAAAACACACATATACTGTATGCATTCCTCTTGTTTGATGCACGGTGTGTATTCCTAGATATTCTTTGGTTGAGCCGTTCTTTTCCTCATAGTGCATCTTGATTACTGTAGTGCCACCAACCAGGTGCTTTAAGACTTTCATGCATTTTGTATGTATTTTGACTCAAACTTTGGAGTCAAATTTTTCCTTCCTTCTTCTTCTTCCAACCTTTGTGAAATAGTAGTAAAAAAAAGGAGGGAAAAAAAGGGGAAACTAGTTCAATGCCGATCCAAAGTTTGTTGTGATGATTTTCACTACATTGGCTTCATTGTTACTGTCCTGTTAAATTGAGCATGCAGCCAGAACGTGTCAGTGTTTTTTTATTTTTTTTAATTTTATCCCCTTTTCTCCCCAATTTTCGTGGTATCCAATCGCTAGTAATTACTATCTTGTCTCATCGCTACAACTCCCGTACGGGCTCGGGAGAGACGAAGGTCGAAAGCCATGCGTCCTCCGAAGCACAACCCAACCAAGCCGCACTGCTTCTTTAACACAGCGCGCCTCCAACCCGGAAGCCAGCCGCACCAATGTGTCGGAGGAAACACCGTGCACCTGGCCCCCTTGGTTAGCGCGCACTGCGCCCGGCCCGCCACAGGAGTCGCTGGAGCGCGATGAGACAAGGATATCCCTACCGGCCAAACCCACCCTAACCCGGACGACGCTAGCCCAATTGTGCGTCGCCCCACGGACCTCCCGGTCGCGGCCGGCTGCGACAGAGCCTGGGCGCGAACCCAGAGACTCTGGTGGCGCAGTTAGCACTGCGATGCAGTGCCCTAGACCACTGCGCCACCCGGGAGGCCCCGTGTCAGTGTTTTTAAGCTTTGTTTCCATTGAACATGGCATACAAATAAAGGCATTTTAACTTATTATATGAAGAGTGCCTTGGTCCTCCTTCCTTTTTGATGAGAACGGTACATCTTTCATTTTCCTCCGTTGAGCTTAGCTGTTTCTGCCTCACATGCTTCCGCTCTATAAATGCCTAATATCAGAATGTTATTTGGGTTGTTAATTGGATTCGTTCTGACATTCTTGATTTCTTGTTTCTAGTTTTTTATTATGTAATATTTGTGTACTAGTTTGGCATTTTACTGCACTTTTAGGTATTTGGTATTTGGTATTTTATTAGGGTCCCCATTAGCTGTTGCAAAAGCAGCAGGAGCTAGTAACACAAGCATTTCGCTCCACACTCTATAACATCTGCTAAACTGTGTACTTGACCAATCAACTTTGATTTGATTTATTAGAGAGCTGATTTTGATGTCTGTGAAAGAAAATCATAAATTCTCCATTATTATGGCAGTGGCCCCACTCAATCAATAAATGCCTTTATTTGTTAAAGATTCATTCAGAATGCACCCATGTATATATATATATCTGCATTTCCCAGAAAGTTCATTTTATGACATGTTTTGAATTGCAGTTCAATTTGGGTTTTCTTTCCAAACAGATCAAGCTAGTCAACATCCATGCCACTGACATAGCAGATGGTCGACCATCCATTGTCCTGGGGTTGATTTGGACTGTCATCCTCTACTTCCAGGTAATGTGTTGTTGTATCTGCAGGAGAACACTATTGGGGTCCAGGTAGAACCCTTTTGTTGGATGTTGCCATGGTCACTCGCAGCAATGTTTGCTCTAATTCCTGACCCTCTGTCAGATCGAGGAGTTGACCAGTAACCTGCTAGCCTTGGAGGCCCTGTCCAGCAGTACCTCCTCAGTGGACAGCATGGCCAGTAACTCAGAGACAGGCAGTCCCGCCTTGAAGAGGGAGGTGGTACCCAAGAAGTTCCAGGGCAACGCCAAGAAGGCCCTCCTCAGATGGGTACAGAGCACCGCTGCCAAGTATGTACATTATGCCACTGTAACTATTACCCCAGTATGTACATTATGCCACTGTAACTATTACCCCAGTATGTACATTATGCCACTGTAACTATTACCCCAGTATGTACATTATGCCACTGTAACTAAGTGGGCAAAACTGGTTAAAATGATGTCAATACAACCCAACATAATTTTGTCAACCAGTTTAGCCTGCTGGGGTGGTCGATTTATTTGCCTGTGTGTGTGTGTGTGTGTGTGTGTGTGTGTGTGTGTGTGTGTGTGTGTGTGTGCATACTCTTGACTGACCACCACCATTGTCAGCCAAGAGTAAGGGAAGCCAAACTGTCTGTATTTTGTTTAGAATTATAATTTCAACAGTGCTCGGCCACTACCCCACTGTAAACGTGCTATTCTGCTTGTCCCAAGTGGTCAGGGCATCGAGGTAAAGGACTTTGGTGCCAGTTGGCGTAGCGGTGTGGCGTTCCACTCTGTGGTCCATGCCATCCGCCCAGATCTGGTGGACATGGAGGTGGTGAGGAGGAGGAGCAACCGGGAGAACCTGGAGGAAGCCTTCTCATTGGCCGAGAACGAGCTGGGCATACCACGCCTGTTGGACCCAGAAGGTTCCTACCTCTACCCATCTATTTATAATGAAAAATAAATTGCTTTGTCAAAATAAGCTCACAGTCCCTCACTCCTCCCCATTGCTCTGGCTGGTGTATAGGGCAGCAACAATGCATCTCCACTTCTCTTCTATCTTGAACTGTGTAATTCCAACAGAACTGTATGAAATATAAATTTTGATGAAGATTACGCAATGTTTTTAATTTATTTTGATGGGTATTTCATTTCATGAATGTGTCGTTGATACGTCTGGAGATAAGGATGCAGCTCTGCAGCAATAAACCTTTCTGTTTTCATCATGGCCCTTCGCAATTATCAGGTCGGAGATGGAGATGAGAGCAAACATTTATAACTAGATATCAGAGTGTCAGAGTAAATGCTAAATGTATCCTCCTTCAGGGCACACATGTCAAATCAAATCAAATGTATCATTTGGGAATTACAACAAGTGACATACTATTCTGAAGGAGCATACAGTCATGGTTGGGGCGGCAGGGTAGCCTAGTGGTTAGAGTGTTGGACTAGTAACCGAAAGATTTGCAAATTCAAATCCCTGAGCTGACAAGGTAAAAATCTGTCGTTTCAGATTAAGGCAGTTAACCCACTGTTCCTAGGCCGTCATTGAAAATAAGAATTTGTTCTTAACTGACTTGCCTAGTTTAATAAAGGTCAAATAAATAAATGGTACTTCATTGGTAGTTGACTGTAGTTTGACTGTAGTTTTCTGGCTGGATGGATAGCCCTGATGTCAGTGTTGAGTTGCTATTGCTACTAGTGACACCAGCCTCTCTCTCTCTGTCTTCCTCTGCAGATGTGGATGTAGATAAACCAGATGAGAAGTCCATTATGACATATGTTGCTCAGTTCCTCAAGCACTATCCCAACCCCCACCACTCTGAGACAGATGGACAGGAAGAAGAGGTACCTAACTATATTCACTGAAGTCCTGAGTCTAAGACTGTATTGGCAAACTCAGTGTTGTGTTTATGCTTTATGTACTTTAATCTGTGTTTGTATTCTTGTTTTTGCTACTGTGTTCTTGTATCTTCTACTGTATTCTTGTATCTGCTACTGTATTTGTGTTTTCAGTATGATTGTTGTACTTTAATCCTATGCTACGGTATATTCAACATCACATGGCTAACTTATAACAGCACCCTTAGTGTTGCAATGCTTTATGAACTTTTATCAAATCAATTCAAATCACATTTTATTTGTCACATGCACCAAACAACCTTAACGTAAAATGCTTACTCACAAGCCCTTAACCAACAATGCAGTTCAATAAATAGAGTTACTAAATAAACTAAAGTTAAAAAAAATAAAATAACAATAACACAATAAAATAACAATAACGAGGCTATATACAGGGGGTACCGGTACCATGTCAATGTGTGGGGGTACAGGTTAGTCGAGGTCATTTGTACATGTAGGTGCAAAAGCTGTTATTGTATTTGTGTTTTCAGCTCTTCTTATTTAAAAAAAAAATCATTGCATGAACTCATCAATCATCTTACTTTCCTCATTGTGTGTTATGTAATACACTCTCTAACTCTCTCTCTGTCACTTCATCTCTTTGTCATGCCACTCACTCCATCTCTCTATCTCTCCATCTCTCTGTCATCACTCTATCACTCCATCTCTCCATCACTTCATCTCTCCATCTCTTTGTCATGCCACTCACTCCATCTCTCTATCTCTCCATCTCTCTGTCATCTCTCCATCACTCCATCTCTCCATCTCTCTGTCATGCCACTCACTCCATCACTCCATCTCTCTGTCTATGTTATCTTTCCTGTGGCATTTGAAGCTGCTTCTTCGCTACATTTAAACTTTTGCACCCTCTATCCCAAACCTACAGGTAAGTCCATCCATACCATGGTGCTGTGTAGTGTAGTGTCTGTCTACAGTGTACTGTTTTATCTCTGCTTTTGCTCTCTCTCTCTGCCACTAATGCCTTTCTGTGTTGTTTGCATCTCTTCATGTGGCTTGCTTTCCTGGATAGTATGTTCCTCAAGATATAGAGCAAATGCTCCAGGTATGTTTGACAGAGACTCCTGTGACTTTCTCTTTGAATCTTACTTGCTGTAGTACTGGAATTTAATTTGGAAGGAGTAGTTTCACATTATATTGTTTATTGGGAACTCTGTTGGGGTTGAGAGAGGATGAGTGATGATGCATTGTATAACCTGAATATGACGTGTTACAGAGAGAAGAACGGAAGGTTCTGAGGGAGCTGAAGGTGTGGCTGGAACAGTTGGAAAGAGACGTGCTGCAGGTGCAGGGGGCAGAGGGCAACATCACCGACAAGTACCAGGTGATCTAGTAACCAATAACCACATCTCAAACGACATGTAGCTGGCTAATATTATGATAGATTAAGTACCAGGTCACCAGGGGGTGAAGAGGGAGGTGACAGCGCTCCATAAAACTCCACAAGACTCTTTCTCAATAATCTTTCCTCAATTTCTTGTATCCTCATGTCCTCGCTGAGGTGGAGAGAAGGCACTAGAAATCAAGGAAAGACTATTAAGAACAGCCCATATCTGACAGCCCTATGTTCATGTGTTATATACTACCTCATTTATTTGTTTTGAAGGTTCTTGGGTCGTAACCAACGTTTCCTCTAAGTTGCGGGAGGGTGCGCAGTAGCCCCATGACTGCTGCGTAGCTCCCCGGGGACTGCCGCGTAGAACAAATATCAGCCCACAGAGAGAAGCATGAGATTGAACTTCACTCAACTTTCTAGAGTTTTCCCCTGTTAGTTAACACTATCAACAATTCCCTTTACTGTGGCAATGTTGACCCAATCAACGCAATATTAGCCACTTTCAATATAACATTCCGAAACAAAAGGAACTATGCAAGAGAACTTGTTGTAGACAAAGTGCATCGGTGTAGGATTCTATTGCATAGTGAGTTATTAGCCCAGTTATAGATAATGTGTAGTCAGCAATAGAGCACAAAACATTTGTACATTTCTAGACATCTTTGAAAAGCGAGTCAGGTAAACTGCTTATTTTTGTCATAAAGGGGCAGTGTTGTATTTTGAAAGAGGCTTGAATAAGCTAAGTAGCCAATAGGCAAAAAGTCAGCATCATTTGTCTGATTCTCTATAATAATGGTATTGTATTTTGTGAAGTGTTTTCTTGCATCAAACAACACAACATTTTCAATCACCTCCTTGTCTGAAGGACAAGTGGATAAACAGGTTAATGTCAAGCCCTGCATGTTTTTTTCAAGTCTCATGGAATGTAGGCCTACATGAAACACCAAACATTGACTGCTACTATTGGCTGAATGGTACAACAGCTACAGTATTTTACTTTTGCAATGTTATGGGATGCATGTTCTCCATTGTTTTTGATGGTAGGCCACTCTAGTAGACCTACATTATGATCAAATAGCCACAGTAGCGTACTTGGCAGCTGTTAAAACTGTAACTTAAAGCGGTTACAGCCTCAGTGTTCACAGTAAACGCACGCTGGAAGGTGTACAGAATTTTCACAACGTTCAAGTTTGCGCTCAGCAGACCTGAAATCTGCTCAGTGCCAAAATGTTTTTCAGGTAACATTGGTTGTAGCACCTCTAATACTCGTGTTTCTACTTTGCTTCAGGGCTTCAAGAGTTTCCGTGTGCAGTATGAGATAAAGAAGAAGCAGACAGAGCCGCTGCTGCAGCCGGTACACAAAGATGGGAAGTTGTCTGTAGACCAGGCCCTGGTCAAGCAGGCGTGGGAACACGTCTCTAGCACGGTGAGTCAGTGTATTACTGTCTGTGGACCCCTGCACAACTAGCCTGAGCCATACTGCATGTCCTTTAGCCAACTCTTATGTACATCGATATTCCACCAGACTTCTTCACAACCATCCCAAACAGGGTACAGTAACACTGTCTGACACCCTCACATAATCTATGGGCCAGACTCACGGACACAGATTAATCCTACTGTAGTTCTGGATTATAATCCTACTGTAGTTCTGGATTAATCCTACTGTAGTTCTGGATTAATCCAATTTTAGTACTGTATTAAATGTACTGTAGTTCTGGATTAATCCAACTGCAGTTCTGGATTAATCCTACGCTAATTCTGGATTAATCCTACCGTAGTTCGGGGTTAAACCTAATGTAGTTCTGGATTAAAAAGCATACTCTATGGAGAATCTCCATTGAACTAGTTTTTTAGTCGAGGACTAGGCTGGGAAACAGGCCCGAAAAGAGCATTATAAATAGACAATAACCTGTTATTTTTGTTCTGTAGACTTGTAATTTGCTGTATGTTTATTAGTTAGACTAATACTTGCCCTTGCAAGGAAGAATGGGTCCCCAGAATTGTAGCTTTCATAAAAAACTGAGTGTTCAGTGAGGCGCAAGCCTTTGAATGAGTGCTCATTAAGAGGGGAGGAGAGTTTTGAAGAGAGCGGAACAGAGTGGGTTTTGTTCAGTTGATAGACTATTCTCTAATAGTTTGTTTGAGAGCAGAATACCACTGTGATCTGGAGTGGATGATTTTTGCTGACCCTCTGCTTTTCGAACAGTGTGGTTCATGCTAATGCCTTGGTTGTACTGGCTTTTCTGGCTGTAATGGATGTCTATTTCAGGTCTTGGACTCTGGTTGACATGGTGTGTCATGAATCTTGTCCGAGAGGCAAAACTGAGTGATTTCCGTTAGAAAGGCCTGCTGCAAAATCCAAATAGTCTATTTTGTAAAAATGTATGAAGACAAAAATGTGCTTTTTGGTCTTAATTTAAAGTTAGGGTTAGGCATAAGTGTTCGTAGTGTGGTTAAGGTTAGGTTTAAAATCAGATTTGATGACGTTGTGACTGTGCCAGGTAGTGACCACTCTGCAGAGCTGCCTCCACCGCTAGATTCATGACAATGAATGCCAACCTGCCTCTTGGATTGGGGACCTGAAGAAGACCTGAGTGGTTGAAACAAATGTGTCACTAATAAACCACATGGAAGCGTAGATTGCAGTGTGCAGAGTCTCTTTTTCCCCATTTTTTTCTGAATTAATTTTGATATCCAGCACCTGCTCAAAGACTTGGGATATGTAATATATACCTATACTAGCTCCTGGACTGGCACATCCATCTGGATAAGTGGCTGCCTGTCCCCCTGGGGGTGATCGGAGCCTTGCTGCATCGAGCTGAGATCGCCCTGAGAGAGGAGATTCCCATCCAACAAGCTCATGAAGAGACAGCCAATGTGATCCAGAGGAAGCTGGAACAGCACAAGGTATTCAACAAGAGCAGATCCAGTAATCCATATGGGTGTAAAACTATCCTTGGGTAGGCCTAGTAAGAAGGTACTGCAAATCCCACAATTTGTAATTTTGTTGATCAAATAAAAAAAGCTAACAACTGACTATTTTATTTTTGATGCACCAGAGTCTAAATGAGAACTCACATTGTTTGTTATCTACTGTGTATGTGCACGTGTCTGACTGTGGATATGGGCATTTGTGTGTTGCAGGAGATCCTGAAGAACTTGGAGTCCCACAAACAGACGTTCCAGCAGATCCACCGAGACAGATCAGTAAACGGGGTCCCTGTCCCCCCCGAACAGCTCCAAGACATGGCCGAAAGGTCAGTCCTACATCAGTCCACTCTATCTCAGTGTTTACACTAATGTCTGGACAATTTTAGCCTGATCCCAGATATGTTTGTGCTGTACGCCAAATCCTATGGTCGTTGACTTGACAAACATAAGTTGACAAGACAGCACAAACATATCTGGGATAAATATGACATGAACTATGACATAAATATGACATACAATTTTCTGTCTCCGTGTGTAGTTTGAAGGAAGTTGCTAACTAGCGTTAGCGTGCTAGTAGATACCATAGCCTTCCAGTCATTGTGCTAATGCTAGTTAGAATTGGCTCGCGTAACTAACTCTTATCTTCCTTCATACTGGTTGCAGAGACATAAAAATGGTATCCATTTGTTCATCTGACTTCATTGACAAAATCCCAAAGTATCCCTTTAAATAAGATGGATATTGATCAGTTTGATCTTCAACTTTTTACAACAGATTCAATTACGTGTCCACATCATCTTATGCCCACCTGATCAAACTGGAATTCTGGGAGATCAAGTACCGTCTGATGGCATTTCTCATCCTGGCTGAGTCTAAGCTCAAGTCCTGGATCATCAAATATGGCCGCCGTGACTCTGTGGAACTACTGCTACAGAGCTACATTGTGAGTTGACCTATTCATTCGTTGCTACTGGTTTGAGGTAGCCAGGTGGTCCAGATCAGTTTGGCGTGACAATGACCATAGGAGTTGGCAAGACAGCACAAACAGATCTGGGACCACCAAGCTAAGTTTGTGGACTCAGACAGCGTACATTTCTGTCCATAACATTTCCATGGATATTGTTCCAATTCTATCCTCATGATAATTCCATGCTAATCTCACAATCATTCCCAACAGACCTTCATCGAGGGACACATGTTCTTCGAACAGTATGAGACAACGTTTAAGGCACTCAGGCAATCTGCAGATGTCTACGTCAAGTCTGATGGTTCATGTAAGATTGTTTTTCTTTTCCGTGTTTTATCTCAGATGTAATTTGATTGATTGTATTGTCTGTCAGAGAGGGCACACATACAGAAATAACTGTTGATTTGATATTCTAGGCATTAAGATCTGTAAGAAAGGTGTCTAGATTAACTTGGTACTGATGAACAATAGGTAACATGGTGTCCACACTAGCCTTCGATTGACTCTGCACTAGTAGTTCACTGGTCTGACTAAAAATCCAAGAAATCTGATAACATCACAGTGCCTGTCTGTTCACTAACTACTCTATATTCCTCCTCAAAGACAATTACCTGTAAGTAGGTCTTTGAATGTGCAACACTGCAAATGAAAATTCCTTACTGTCTTGATTTATGTATTCAAGGGTCTCGAAACTTCACTGTACTGGGCTCTTTTAATAAGATCTTGAGTAATTTAGGAGGTGACCCAGTAAACCACAAAAAAAATGATATGTCATGTTGAAGAGAGACCTAATTTCATGATGTTTCTTTCCAGCTGAGGAAGCAGAGGTTGTGGGTAAGTTCCTGTCGGATGCGTCGGCCCAGTGGAGGAACCTGTCGGTGGAGGTGCGTAGCGTCCGTAGCATGCTGGAGGAGGTCATCTCTAACTGGGAGAAGTACAGCAGTACGGTGGCCGGACTGCAGGCCTGGCTGGAGGACGCAGAGCAGATGCTCAACCAGTCAGAGAATGACAAACGGGTGAGCTTGAGGCTAAACGTATCAGGAAGACCAAAACATATCTTTATTCCATGTCAACAGCTGATGTTTTGACCATTGTGGGCATGGAATAAAGATAATCTCAGCTTACATTTTCACCTCCCTTTCCCTTCTTCTTATTGGATTGATGTGCTCTATGGGACATAATTTCCTGTGAAGCGCTGAGCCTACATACTCTTCCTTACTGTGTAGACACCTACTACGTCATCAAAGCTGACTGTTGGCCCCTTTAAATAATCTTCTATGCTTACAAACTGTTGCTATCAATTGTGTAGAGTTAGAGTTTTTCTCTTCTTTCGCCCCCCCCCCCCCAGGACTTCTTCCGGAACCTTCCTCACTGGATCCAGCAGCACCTGGACATGAACGATGCAGGGAACTTCCTGATTGAGACGTGCGATGAGACCGTCTCCAGAGACTTGAAGCAGCAGCTGCTCATTCTCAACGGGAGGTGGAGGGAGCTGTTTGTTAAAGTCAAACATGTAAATTAGTTTAAAATCTCCTGTTTTCTGCACACCTAGATTATGATTATTAAGAAGCATCCCACACGATTGGCCCTGAAACATGGCTGTGGACTCCTAGATACCATAGGAGCCTACAGCCATGCCTCAGGGCTAACCACTAGATACAATTCTTAGGCTGTGAAACTCGGGTGTCATAAAATATCTCTGCATCACTTTATAAGCACAGCTCAAATCATAAAGAAAAGCTTGTCATCATTATTATTCCCTGCTCATCTGTTTCCATGGCAGTATGCTAGAGTGGACGAGGTGGACAAGTGGAAGCAGGACTATCAGGACTGTATCGCTACTCTCAAAACCTTCATGGATGCAACCAACGACAAGATGACTGCCCCTGTCCAAGTGTCCTTCCTGAACGTCAGGACATTCGTTCAAGATGTTGAGGTACAGAACGTACACAGTGCTTTTCTATCAAACTTGAAGGAACTCTCAATAAAGTGTTCAGCTTGGCTCACAGTGTTACGATGTCTATCAATCACATATTCACGAAGCATATCAGAATAGAGGTGCTGCTCTACAATCAGGTCCTCCCTGTCATTTGATTCACAAAACTGATCCTAGATCAGCAGCTACTCTGAGACGGCTTTATGAATATGGGCCTTGGTAAAAGTAAGGAAAAGAGTACCCATGTTTGATCTATATTCACTACATCCTGCCAGGACATCAAGAACAAGGTCCCGGCCATGGAGGCAGCCTGTAAGACAGCCAGCCGCACCGCCCAGCTGCTGATCAAAGACACGCCCCCGGAGGAGGTCTCTACCATGCTGGCTGTCATGGCTTCTATCAAGGAGGAGATGAGCAAGGTGACCATCCATCTCCATCTCACCTGTTCCTGTTTGAATTCTTAGGTTGAAAGTTGGGTTAAAAAAAAAGAAAAGACAATGCCCATATGTTGATGACTTTTTGCAAATCCTATCAGTTTTCCACGTCATCACATTGTCTTTCTGACCAGCCATCTTTAGTATAGTCCTCTCCAGATGGCATTACCCCCATGACCTCCTCCCCCCTGTCCTCCTCCCGTCAGATAAAGGAGCGGTCCCTGCCGCTGCTACGGGATGCCCAGTCCCTGCTGCCTGCTCTGGAGGAGATGGAGAAGAACATCACAGGGTTCTACCAGGCCCTGGAGAAGGCCAGCCGCATCACCTGCTCCAGGGACTCGGAGGCCCACTGGGACTTCAAACAGAAATGCCAGGTGACAAATTACATCACACATTCTTATCCAGAGTGACTTACAATCAGTGTATTCAACTAAACACAGGTTGGTCAGGGGTTGAATGTAACGAGAGAGGAAACTGCATGGAGGATGGTTAGAGTTTGGATTTGGTTGAGTTACTGTTACTTGCCTTTCATACTACAATATTAGACGGACTTGTTCTATTGTAGATACATTTTATACATGAATCATCTACAGGTAGTAACTGTGAAGTTATGTTTTAATTGAACGTCATGCTGCTTAGTTGACCCATTATGTCATTATTAGCAGTGTTTGACTTGGGTAGGAGCTCACCGGTGCTGAAAACTGGCACCTCAAATGTTCTACTGCTTGAGCTCCTGTTCCTCTTATAGAATATTAGCTCAAAAGTATTGTGGAGATCCTGCTCCTAAATATAAACAGTACCAGCACCCAAAACTAGAATCAGAACCTATTTCAGTCCAAGTCAAGAATTTAACATTTTAGTCATTTAGCAGACACTCATATCTAGAGCAACTTACAGGAGCAATTAGGGTTAAGTGACTAAAATGACTAAAATGTTAAATTCTTGACTTGGACTGAAATAGGTTCTGATTCTAGTTTTGGGTGCTGGTACTGTTTATATTTAGGAGCAGGATCTCGACAATACTCTTGCTCAAGAGCACACCTGCAGATTTTTCACCTGGATTCAAACCAGCAACCTTTTGGTTACTGGCCCAAAGGTCTCAACTGCTACCTGCCTAACGCTAGGCTACCTGCCCCCACACTGATTATTAGTAACACAATGTCTCTTCACACTTCACTGCCTCCTCTTTCTCCAGGAGCTGGTGACCTTCACCCAGAGCTGTAAGAAATGTCTGACTGTGATAGAGAATAACCATCAGAGTGTCCAGAGAACCCTGGACAGCAGTAAGACCCTACAGCACCTGGACATGGCCCTGCTGCAGAAGAGAGCCGCCGACCTCCAGGCCTCCTCACAGGTACAGTACAATAACACAACACTTAATGGGTTGTGTGTAACAGTTTGATAGAGTAAATTATTGAAGGAGAGAACATCAATCAATCAATCATGGGGCTTTGATAGAGGATAATAATGTGAAGAAGACAGAATGACGTAGCTGCCTTCTAGCGCATGTTCAGTTCAGATCAATTCAAAATAACTTGAGTGATGAGAATTGCTTGTGAGTATGTCTGTATTTGTGTATCACAGGCAATGATCGAGGAGGCTACTGAGTGGAGGAATCATGTGGAGGTCAACAGCAGCTTAATGAAGAGGTTTGATGAGTCCCGTGGCGAGCTGGAGAAGGTGCTGAAAGTCGCTCAGGCTTTTCTAAATGAGAGAGGCAACCCAGAAGACCTGCTAAAAAAACACATGGTAAGAGCAAGAGCTTGCGTCATGGCTAGGACCATAGATTTAGACTGTATTTTATCTGGACAAACCAGATTTGACAATGACCATAGGACTTGGCTGTGTAGCACAACAGATCTGGACCAGGCTAGTCTGGACTGGGGATTCAGTAGAGAAGCACAAGGGGAGGAGGTGTGGAGTCATGTGGACATTGTGAGAATCTCAGTGAGACATCTCTGTCAATGTTTGCAGGAGTTCTTTGGGCAGCTGGACCGGCAGGTCCTCGATGCGTTCCTGAAGGCCTGTGATGAACTGACAGACATAGTGCCTAAGGAGGAGCAGCAGAGTCAGCAGGAGACAGTCAGGAAACTGCACAAACACTGGAAGGTTAGTGCCATGTTGACAGAAAGGTATGGTACTAGCATAATCATTCAAAGCCTGCAAATGTAGAAATATTCTATTTTCACAGTTCCAAGATCCAAGTATTCTTATCACATTCCCCTTCAATGTCTTGTGCACTTTGTCGGTCCTGAATAGTCATATGACTGTCACATCTTGTTTTTATCGTATAGTAATATAATATTTTCAGGTTAAGAGTGAGACTGAAAGAGTTCCTAAATCCCTCTCTCCTTCCCCCTCTCTCAGGATGTCCAGACAGAGGCTCCCTACCACCTGCTGCATCTGAAGGTAGAGGTGGAACGGAGCAAGCTAATGGTCTCCACGCAGGAGTGTCAGTCAGAGCTGACCAGAGAGAACAGACACCTGGCTGGCATGGGGAGTGAGAGGCTGATCAAGGAACACAGGGTGAGACTAGCTGTGTCATGTTGATGGCTGTGGTCTCTATCCTGATCTGATAGGAGTGATGGCTGTGGTATCTATCCTGAACGGATAGGAGCGATGGCTGTGGTCTCTATCCTGAACGGATAGGAGTGATGGCTGTGGTCTCTATCCTGAACGGATAGGAATGATGGCTGTGGTCTCTATCCTGAACGGATAGGAACGATGGCTGTGGTCTCTATCCTGAACGGATAAGAGCGATGGCTGTGGTCTCTATCCTGAACGGATAGGAGCGATGGCTGTGGTCTCTATCCTGATCTGATAGGAGCGATGGCTGTGGTCTCTATCCTGAACGGATAGGAGCGATGGCTGTGGTCTCTATCCTGAACGGATAGGAGCGATGGCTGTGGTCTCTATCCTGAACGGATAGGAGCGATGGCTGTGGTCTCTATCCTGAACGGATAGGAGCGATGGCTGTGGTCTCTATCCTGAACGGATAGGAGCGATGGCTGTGGTCTCTATCCTGAACGGATAGGAGCGATGGCTGTGGTCTCTATCCTGATCTGATAGGAGCGATGGCTGTGGTCTCTATCCTGAACGGATAGGAGCGATGGCTGTGGTCTCTATCCTGATCTGATAGGAGCGATGGCTGTGGTCTCTATCCTGAACGGATAGGAGCGATGGCTGTGGTCTCTATCCTGAACTGATAGGAGTGATGGCTGTGGTCTCTATCCTGAACTGATAGGAGTGATGGCTGTAGTCTCTATCCTGATCTGATAGGAGTGATGGCTGTGGTCTCTATCCTGAACGGATAGGAATGATGGCTGTGGTCTCTATCCTGAACTGATAGGAGTGATGGCTGTAGTCTCTATCCTGATCTGATAGGAGTGATGGCTGTGGTCTCTATCCTGAACTGATAGGAGTGATGGCTGTAGTCTCTATCCTGATCTGATAGGAGTGATGGCTGTGGTATCTATCCTGATCTGATAGGATTAATGGCTGTGGTCTCTATCCTGATCTGACAGAAGTGATGGCTGTAGTCTCTATCCTGATCTGATAGGAGTGATGGCTGTAGTCTCTATCCTGATCTGACAGAAGTGATGGCTGTAGTCTCTATCCTGATCTGACAGAAGTGATGGCTGTAGTCTCTATCCTGATATGATAGGAGTGATGGCTGTAGTCTCTATCCTGATCTGACAGAAGTGATGGCTGTAGTCTCTATCCTGATCTGACAGAAGTGATGGCTGTAGTCTCTATCCTGATCTGACAGAAGTGATGGCTGTAGTCTCTATCCTGATCTGATAGGAGTGATGGCTGTAGTCTCTATCCTGATCTGACAGAAGGGATGGCTGTGGTCTCTATCCTGAACTGATAGGAGTGATGGCTGTGGTCTCTATCCTGATCTGACAGAAGTGATGGCTGTGGTCTCTATCCTGATCTGACAGAAGTGATGGCTGTAGTCTCTATCCTGATCTGATAGGAGTGATGGCTGTAGTCTCTATCGGTTATTCCATGGTGCAACTGAGTTTACTTTGCCATGATCACATGATCTAGCCCAGTGGTTCCCGCATTTTTTATAGTCCCGTACCCCTTCAAACATTCAACCTCCAGCTGCGTACCCCCTCTAGCACCAGGGTCAGCGCAATTTGCCATCATTGTAAGCCTGCCATAAAAAACACTATACATTACATTTATTAAACATAATAATGAGTTTTTGTCACAACCCGGTTCATGGGAAGTGACAAAGAGCTCTTATAGGACCAGGCACAAATAATAATATAATAACAATCTATAATTTTCTCTTTATTTAACCATCTCACATATAAAACCTTATTTGTTAACTTCTCTGGGATATGTGGGACCTTGGCCAAAAGCCAGTAAAAATGCAGCGTGCCAAATTCAAATAAATTACTATAAAAATCTAACTTTCATTAAATCACACATGAAAGATACCAAATTAAAGCTACACTTGTTGTGAATCCAGCCAACATGTCAGAATTCAAATAGGCTTTACGACGAAAGCACACCAAACGATTATGTTAGGTCAGAGCCAAGTCACAGAAAAACACAGCCATTTTTCCTGCCAAAGAGAGGAGTAACAAAAAGCAGAAATAGAGATAAAATTAATCACTAACCTTTGATGATCTTCATCAGATGACACGCATAGGACTTCATGTTACACAATACATGTATGTTTTGTTCGGTAAAGTTCATATTTATATCCAAAAATCTGAGTTTAGGCGGGACGCTACTGTCTCACTTGGCCAAAAGCCAGAGAAAATGCAGAGCGCCAAATTCAAATAAATTACTATAAAAATCTAACTTTCATTAAATCACACATGAAAGATACCAAATTAAAGCTACACTTGTTGTGAATCCAGCCAACATGTCAGAATTCAACTAGGCTTTTCGGCGAAAGCAAACGATGCTATTATGAGGATAGCAACAGAGTAAATAAAGAGAGAGAAGCATATTTCAACCCTGCAGGCGCGACACAAAACGCAGAAATAAAAATATAATTCATGCCTTACCTTTGACGAGCTTCTGTTGTTGGCACTCCAATATGTCCCATAAACATCACAAATGGTCATTTTGTTTGATTAATTTCGTCGATATATATCCAAAATGTCAATTTATTTGGCGCGTTTGATGCAGAAAAACACCGGTTCCAACTTGTGCAACGTTACTACAAAATATCTCAAAAGTTACCTGTAAACTTTGCCAAAACATTTCAAACTACTTTTGTAATACAACTTTAGGTATTTTTTAATGTAAATAATCGATAAAATTGAAGACGGGATGATCTGTGTTCAATACAGGATTAAAACAAACTGTAGCTAGCTTTCTGGTCACGCGCCTCTAACAAACAGGACACTTCGAGTGACCCTCAATCAAGATGGCCGTACTTCTTCATTACACAAAGGAAAAACCCTCAACCAATTTCTAAAGACTGTTGACATTCAGTGGAAGCGGTAGGAACTGCAAGAAGGTCAATTAGAAATCTGTATTCCCAATGAAAATCCATTGAAAAGAGAGTGACCTCAAAAAAAAAAAAAACGGAATTGTTTGTCCTTGGGGTTTCGCCTGCTAAATAAGTTCTGTTATACTCACAGACATGATTCAAACAGTTTTAGAAACTTCAGAGTGTTTTCTATCCAAATCTACTAATAATATGCATATCTTATCTTCTGGGGATGAGTAGCTGGCAGTTGAACTTGGGTATGCTTTTCATCCAAACGTGAAAATGCTGCCCCCTATCCTAGAGAAGTTAATCGAAAATTGTGAATAATTCACCACAGGTTAATGAGAAGGGTGTTCTTGAAAGGATGCTCATAACTCTGCAATGTTGGGTTGAATTGGAGAAAGTCTCAGTCTTAAATCATTTTCCACACACACGCCTGTATTTAGTTTTCATGCTAGTGAGGGCCGAGAATCCACTCTCACATAGGTACGCGGTTGCAAAGGGCATCAGTGTCTTAATTAACAGCGCGATTTGCCAAGGCAGGATACTCTGAGTGCAGCCCAATCCAGAAATCTGGCAGTGGCTTCTGATTAAATTCAATTTTCACAACCGTTTGTTGCAATTTCGATGGGGCTCTCTTGTTCAGATATTGGTAAGTGGACTGGAGGCAGGGCATGAAAGGGATAACGAATCCAGTTGTTTGACTAGTCCGTTTCGGGAAAGTGCCTGCTTAATTGCGCACCCAACTCGCTCAGGTGCTTCGCTATATCACATTTGACATTGTCGGTAAGCTTGAGTTCATTTGCACACAAAAACTCATACAATGATGGAAAGACCTGTGTGTTGTCCTTGTTAATGCAGACAGAGAAGAGCTCCAACTTCTTAATCATAGCCTCAATTTTGTCCCGCACATTGAATATAGTTGTGGAGAGTCCCTGTAATCCTAGATTCGTATCATTCAGGCGAGAAAAAACATCACCCCGACTGGTAGGCCAGTCGTGTGAGAAACTCGTCATCATGTAAGCGGTCAGACAAGTGAAAATTATGGTCAGTAAAGAAAACTTTAAACTTGTCTCTCAATTCCAAAAAACTTGTAGATACTTTTCCCCTTGATAAACAGCGCACTTCTGTATGTTGTAAAAGTGTTACATGTCACTGCCCATATCATTGCATAGTGCAGAAAATACATGAGAGTTCAGGGGCTTTGCTTTAACAAAGTTAACCATTGTCACTGTAGTGTCCAAAACGTCTTTCAATCAGTCAGGCATTCCCTTGGCAGCAAGAGCCCCTTCGTGGATGCTGCAATGTACCCAAGTGGCGTCGGGAGCAACTGCTTGCACGCGCGTTACCACTCCACTATGTCTCCCTGTCATGGCTTTTGCGCCATCAGTACAGATACTAACACATATTGACCACCAAAGTCCATTTGAAAAATATCCTCTCCTGTTGTCCTGGTTTCCATTGGTTTACAGAAGAGGATGTTTTTCTTAATTGACCCCCCATAAACGTAACAGACATATACCAGGAGCTGTGCCAGGCCCGTCTGTTGACTCATCCAGCTGTAACGCATAGAATTCACTGGCTTGCATGCGAAGCAGTAATTGTTTCAAAACATCTCCTGTCATGTCACTGATGCGTCGTGAAACAGTGTTGTTTGATGAAGGCAATGTCTGTATAGTTTTGGGCCTTTTCCCCCAGCATTGTCCCAGCCATATCCACGGCAGCAGGAAGAATTAAGTCCTCCACAATAGTATGGGGCTTGCCTGTCCTAGCCACTCGGTAGCTCACCATATAAGACACTTCCAGACCCTTATTATTAATGGTATCTGTTGCTTTTTATACATGTCTTACTACTTGAAAGTCGTCTTAATTCTCGCTAATTTATTTTTGCCTTATTTTTTAAATGGGCATACTTTGTTTCTAAATGTCTGCGCAAGAGTGAAGGTTTCACCGAGTTGTGAGATATTTGCACATATAACACACTGTGGCTGAGGAAAGGCACTACTCCCAATATAAATTAACCCCAACTCAATGTAGGTCTCATCATATTTGCCCCTTTTCGATGGTCCAACGTCCCTGTCTGTTGTTCGGTGCTTTTCTTAAGCCTAGGCGTCCCGCTAGCGGGACAACTTCCGGTGAAACTAGAGGGCAGGCAATTCAATTAAATAATCATAAAAAGTATGGATATTAAACATTTAGGTACATATAAGTGTCTTATATCGGTTGAAAGCTTAAATTCGTGTTTATCTAATTGCACTGACCGATTTACAGTAGCTATTACAGCGAAAACATGCCATGCGATTGTTTGATGAAGGTGCCCCACATCAAAATATTTTTCCACCGGCACAGGTTTCATAAATTCACAAATAGCGATTAAATATTCACTTACTTTTTGAAAATCTTCCTCTGATTTGTCATCCAAAGGGTCCCAGCTATAACATGTAGTGTTGTTTTGTTAGATAAAATCCTTCTTTATATCCCAAAAAGTCAGTTTAGTTAGTGCCATTGATTTGAGTAATCCACTCGTTCAACATGCAGAGAAAGGAATCCGAAAACGTTGTTTCAACAAGTCAAAATACGTTTCTATTTACTCCTCAGATACCCTAAAATGTAATCAAACTATAATATTTCTTATGGAAAGAAGTATGTTCAATAGGAAATCGATTTTAGCAGGTGCGTCCTGTCTTCATGGCGCTCGCAAACACGAATTTCCAAGAGTGTGTCCCTGTACCCAAACTGATATTTCTTATTCGTTTTGGAAGTTACAAGCCTGAAACCTTGAACATAGACTGCTGACACCCTGTGGAAGCCATAGGAATTGCATCCTAGGAGCTAATTTTCAGTATGCCCTTATACTTGCCATTGTAAGAGCATGGTCTCTCAAAAAAACAAAAAATTTAAGTTGGTTTTTCTTTGGATTTTCTCCTACCATATCTATGTTTTATATTCTCTTACATTATTTTAACATTTCCACAAACTTCAAAGTGTTTTCTTTCCAATGGTACCAATTATATGCATATCCTGGCTACAGGGCCTGAGCAACAGGCAGTTTACTTTGGGCACGTCATTCAGGCGGAAATTGAGAAAAAAGGGGCCTAGCTCTTCAGCTGCATCAGATTCACAACTGTTAGTGTCCATGCTAGCTGGGCTAACAACAAACGTATAATTACGGATGCTAGCATTGGATGTGCTCGTGGAAGCAGAACAACTTGTGTCGTCGACAAGTTCAGGTGTAGTATTGCTGGTAGCGGGCCTTACTAAATGTGAAGATAACATTTTTTTTTAAATTACATGTAAATGTGAATCACATTTGGCGTACCCCCGACAGCATTGCGTGTACCCCTGGGGGTACGTGTACCCCAGTTTTGGAATAGCTGATCTAGCCCATATCAGGTAGTGAATGTGTGGGGACCCCTAGCCTGGTACTATGACAGTCACTGTGCTGGTCCGCAGTGCATATTTCAGAAAAGCAATTCGATTAATTTAGCACTTGATGTCTCCCTGTGAGAGAGTTTGTCACATGAACGATGTACCTTTACCGTCCTGCAGGACTTCTTCAGGGAGAAGGGTCCTCAGTCTCTGTGTGAGAAGAAACTACAACTGATGGAGGAACTGTGTCAGAAGCTTCCGGACAGCAACCCAGCCCACCAGACCCTGGACAGCTCTAAGAAGGCCTACTCTGAGCTCTGGGAGGAGATAGATAGCACCCATCACAATCTGATGCAGCACCCTGATAAGTGGGAGGAGTTTAACACCAGGTAACAAGGCCTCACGAATGATAGTGATTCAAGACTGTCACAATCATGATTTGTATCATTGTTAACATAACATATCATTTTGTTTTGTTTTTTGTAACATTTTGTTTTTGGACCTTTTCTCTTTCACTCACTATCCACATTGATGCACTGACTAATGACAAACCACCAATCCTTTTTAACCTAATGAAAACTGAAATATTAGATGGCTATACAGTATGATCATACTTTGCCCATGTTCATCTCAGGTTCTCCGAGTTGTCAGCCTGGCTGTCGTCTAAAGAGAGCCAACTCAGACTGCTCAGGAACAGAGCCAACGACCCCAGCAAGCACGGACAGGTCAAGGCCACCATAACAGTAAGTATGATGGGAATCCCTCATGCTCTATGTGTTAGACAAGGCAGAGATTTCACAGACCTATCCTCATATCCATACTGTATGTCCTGAAGGCAGCTGGTTCTCCAGTAAATTACTGGGAGCAATATAGAGTTTATGTGCCATTGGTCTGCACCTTGTTAACCCACAGCTCTTACTTTATGGTGCATGGCAACAATAGAGTTGTCTTCAGTACATACAACATGGATTTGAGGCTATCACAGACCTAGGTAAGCTTGATAACCTATGCCACTTCCCGCTCTCCCCTCTCCAGGAGCTGAGGAACGATGCAGAGCTGCAGGAGGGGAACCTGGGCTGGCTGAAGTCCCGGCTGGCTGTGCTGATAGAGATCTGCTCCGAGACGGATGCACAGAGTCAGGCTGTGGCAATCAATAAACTTTCCACCAACTTCAAGGGCCTCCTCTCCTATCTCACTGAGGTAAGGAAAGACTGAGACTGCAGCTGACACTGTGCTCCTCCCAAATATATTTGTGTGTTGTAGGGGAGGGTTGAGAGCAGAGCAGAAGACACATTTCCAATCAACATAATATGGTCAATCAAGATGATTAAAGTGTTTGAAATAAGCCAGCGAGCACTGAAGCATACTGTCATCCTTACATGCTCACCAGGACAGAAGAACGGAGGACGGAAGAATCACAGCATTAGATGGCTAGCCTGGGTGCCAGTCTTTTCTGCTCACTTGTACCCACAATGCCACACTCCCTCTGTCTTTGGATTGTCAGTTCACTGTTATGTCTCTTCAGGGTGATGTTAGGGTCGATGGTATGTCTTATCACTGAGTGAGGCCGTATCATTTTCCACTGTGTTTTCTTCCTGTCTGAAAAAGCCATTCGTTGTAAACTAGTTGGTTTTAACAATAAAATATAGATTTATGAAGCAACCTTCATAAATCAATTGTCCTGCCAAGAGTTCATTGTCGTACCAAGAGTTAAAGAACAGTATTCATGTTCAGTTGGTTCCAGTGTTCATCTACCTTGGTTTGAAAACGGTGGTGATAGCGTTTCCTTTTTTTCTATATTGTTTTTGAGAGTTGCAGAATGTAATTTCTTTCCTCTGTGTTCTTGTCTCCCAGTCTGAGAAGGTGGTGCTGGCGGTGGGGGACTGTGTGCAGTTCAGGGAGGAGGTGCGTGGTGCACTGGATGAGCTGGTGCAGGGTCAGCAGGAGGTACACCTGGAGGTGACCAGGATACTGGACTCTGAGACCGTCAGGGAGGCCCAGCAATTGCTCCAGGTTCACCAGGTAAGTCGGACTGGAGAGGAACTGTTCGGCATCTGACTGTAAGGCGCTACAGAGGGTAGTGCGTACGGCCCAGTACATCACTGGGGCCAAGCTTCCTGCCATGCAGGACCTCTATACCAGGCGGTGTCAGAGGAAGGCCCAAACATTTTTCAAAGACTCCAGTCACCCAAGTCATAGACTGTTCTCTCTGCTACCACACGGCAAGCGATACCGGAGCTCCAAGTCTTGGACCTAAAGGCTCCTTAACAGCTTCTACCCCCAAGCCTTAAGACTGTTGAACAATTAATCAAATAGCCACCCGGACTATTTACATTGACCCCCCCCTTTTGTTTTTACACTGCTGCTACTCGCTGTTTATTATCTATGCATAGTCACTTTACAAATTACCTTGACTAACCTGTACCCCCGCACATTGACTCGGTACCGGTACCCCCTGTATATAGCCTCGCTATTGTTATGTAATTTTATTGGGTCATTTTTACAATTTTGGTGAGATTGAACTATTCTCAAAGGTTTCTGCAATGTTAAATAATTGAGTTGAGGCAACAAACATTGATATGGAGCTTTATATTGTATTCATGAAAGAAAATTATGCTTTTTGTGGTTGTAAAAATATATATATATATATATATGTATAATTGTAACGGTTGTTCTCCTCCTCTTCAACCGAAAAGGAGGAGTAGTGATGGAACCAAGGCGCAGGGGGTTGTGAACACATAATTTATTTAAAGACAAGACGAAAAAACACGAACTTCACTATAACTAACAAAACAACAAACGGAGTAGACAGACCTGGACGACGAACTTACATTAAACACGAAGAACGCACGAACAGGGAAAAATAGACTACACAAAATGACGATGTACAAAACAAACCGAACAGTCCCGTATGGTGCGACAAACACTGACACAGGAGACAACCACCCACAAGGAACACTGTGAAACAACCTACCTAAATATGACTCTCAATTAGAGGAAAACGCCAAACACCTGCCTCTAATTAAGAGCCATACCAGGCAACCCTTAAACCAACATAGAAACAGAAAACATAGAATGCCCACCCAAACTCACGTCCTGACCAACTAACACATACAACAAACTAACAGAAATAGGTCAGGAACGTGACAATAATGTCATAATGAACAGTCAAAAAGTAATACACTATATGATGTTTACAGCCTTTAAATGAGATCCAAACACCAAACACGTTGATTGTCTCCTCTCTCCTGCCTGCAGCAACAGCTGAAGCGTCTGCGTATGAAGAGGAAGGATGTGCAGCAGCAGATCACTAGGGGCCATCAGCTACAGGCTGAGGAGGGGCTGGGGGAGACCTTACAGCAGGACCTACAGAGTCTGGAGACAACACTCAGCAATATGGACCACACCATGGACTCACAGGAACAGGAGTTAGAGGTGAGCTCTCTCACCAGACTGTACCTTCTGGGGGTATTGGAAATCCTCTTGCTCTTGTTCCAGGACTTTAGTGTCCGTTTCCTAGACACAGATTAAGGCCAGTCCTGGACAAAAATGTATGTTAAATTAGATTCTGTATTTAAGATGGTTTATAGTCCTGGACTAGGCTTAATATGTGTCAGGGAAATCGTCCAATTAGTTGCTGTCTTTTGTTGTGGTCTTTGTAGTGTGCGTTACAAAGCTGACCTGTCTAAGATGAAGATGTAACAGTACAGACCATATCAAGGTGTTGATCTGTGTACTGAATGTCCCCATGTGTTCCTCTGTGTATTGGCTGTGTACTGTATGTCCCCATGTGTTCGTCTGTGTATTATTTGTGCACTGCATGTCCCCATGTGTTCCGCTGTGTATTGTCTGTGTACTGAATGTCCCCATGTGTTCCTCTGTGTATTATCTGTGTACTCAATGTCCCCATTTGTCCATCTGTACATGTGTTTATTATCTGTGATCAATTATCTTTGTTTGTCCCCAGGTGTCATGGTACTAATCTGTGTATTGAATGTCCCCATTTGTCCCCCAGGTGACTCTGTCTGCGTGGCAGGAGTTTGACAGCCAGCAGAGGACAGTGCAGGAGTTTGTTACCAGGGCGCTCTCTGTCATAGACAGAGACCTGAACTTTAGCAGCCCAGAGAGCCTGGCTACTGAACTGGACCAGGCCAGGGTGAGTGAGAAGTGAATTTGGTGAACATGTTAGTGTGACAGTTGACACTTTTGAATGATAGTTGACAGTTAGCAGGGCTGTTGGAATCAGTCAATCAATCAATCAAATGTATTTATAAAGCCCTTTTTACATCAGCCAATGTCACAAAGTGCTATACAGAAACCCAGCCTAAAACCCCAAACAGCAAGCAATGCAGATGTAGAAGCATGTAGAAGCACGGAATCCCATCCAGTGTTGGCAATTTAGCGTCTTTGTCTCTATATAGTGAGTTTTCAGACCCCTCCAGCGACTTTTATTGGTGAAAGAGTCTTGCGCCAAATTCCACTACTTTTCAGACTGCCTTTGGGGAGATTTGACTCTGTGGGTTTTTGGGGGGGTTTTCATAGCATTTAGTGACTTTTCTCACTGTCTGTGCAACAGAAGTCACAGTAATGGTGCACACACAGGCAGAGAACCCCAAGGGGAGAGGGAGTGTGGCGGGAGAGGGGGGCGAAAACATTACGTCGGGGACCGCAGCTCTGCCACAGCAAGGCAAATAGGTGCTGTGATGTTGTCGTGGCAACGGCAAAACGTAATCTGGGAATTTATAGCAACAAATCAAGGAGCCAATAGCAATTTTATTATTTTATT
This sequence comes from Salvelinus namaycush, assembly GCF_016432855.1. Classification (NCBI taxonomy): domain Eukaryota; kingdom Metazoa; phylum Chordata; class Actinopteri; order Salmoniformes; family Salmonidae; genus Salvelinus; species Salvelinus namaycush. The sequence continues at coordinate 8,200,578 of NC_052334.1, read as the reverse complement.
TTATTTCACCTTTATTTAACTTCTCTGGGATATGTGGGACGCTAACGTCCCACTTGGCCAAAAGTAAAAATGCAGAGCGCCAAATTCAAATAAATTACTATAAAAATCAAACTTTCATGAAATCACAAATGAAAGACACCAAATTAAAGCTACACTTGTTGTGAATCCAGCCAACATGTCTGATTTCAAAAAGGATTTACGGCGAAAGCACACCAAATGATTATGCTAGGTCAGTACATAGAAAAAGAAAAACACAGCCATTTTTCCAGCCAAAAAGAGGAGTAACAAAAAGCAGAAATAGAGATAAAATGAATCACTAACCTTTGATGATCTTCATCAGATGACACTCATAGGACTTCATGTTACACAATACATGTATGTTTTGTTCGGTAAAGTTCATATTTATATCCAAAATCTGAGTTTAGGCGGGATGCTACTGTCTCACAGAGCGCCAAATTCAAATAAATTACTAGAAAAATCTAACTTTCATTAAATCACACATGAAAGATACCAAATTAAAGCTACACTGGTTGTGAATCCAGCCAACATGTCAGAATTCAAATAGGCTTTTCGGCGAAAGCAAACGATGCTATTATCTGAGTTAGCACCATAGTAAACAAAGAGAGAGAAGCATATTTCAACCCTGCAGGCGTGACACAAAACGCAGAAATAAAAATATAATTCATGCCTTACCTTTGATGAGCTTCTGTTGTTGGCACTCCAATATGTCCCATAAACATCACAAATGGTCCTTTTGTTCAATTAATTCTGTCGATATATATCCAAAATGTCAATTTATTTGGCGCGTTTGATCCAGAAAAACAATGGTTCTAACTTGTGAAACGTGACTACAAAATATCTCAAAAGTTACCTGTAAACTTTGCCAAAACATTTCAAACTACTTTTGTAAAACAACTTTAGGTATTTTTTAACGTAAATAATCGATAAAATTGAAGACGGGATGATCTGTGTTCAATACAGGATTAAAACAAACTGTAGCTAGCTTTCTGGTCACGCGCCTCTAACAAACAGGACACTTCGAGTGACCCTCAATCAAGATGGCCGGACTTCTTCATTACACAAAGGAAAAACCCTCAACCAATTTCTAAAGACTGTTGACATCCAGTGGAAGCGGTAGGAACTGCAAGAAGGTCAATTAGATGAATGAAAATCAATGAAAATTCATTGAAAAGAGAGTGACCTCCAAAAAAAAAATCTGAATGGTTCGTTTTCATCCAAACGTGAAAATGCTGCCCCCTATCCTAGAGAAGTTAAACAGGTAGGCTAGTTGAGAACAAGTTCTCATTTGCAACTGCAACCTGGCCAAGATAAAGCAAAGCAGTTCGACACATACAACAACACAGAGTTACACATGGAATAAACAAACATTCAATCAATAATACAGTAGGAAAATCTATATACAGCATGTGCAAATGAGGTAGGATAAGAGAGGTAAGGCAATAAATAGGCCATGGTGGAAAAGTAATTACAATATAGCAATTAAACACTGGAATGGTAGGATGGGCAGAGGATGAATGCGCAAGTTGAGATACTGGGGTGCAAAGGAGCAAGATAAATAAATAAATAAATACAGTATGGGGATGCGGTAGATTGGATGGGCTATTTACAGATGAGCTATGTACAGGTGCAATGATCAGTGATCACTTCTCCCATCAAGTGTATATTTGGGTGATTTAGGCTCCTTATCGTGTCTTTATCTTTCAAGGTTGGCTATTCAGGCTAGATATTGAGATGTGAAATTAAGATTTTAAAACCTTTCAAGAATAATTCAACCTAGTCATATCACAAAGTGTCAGTGACATTCTGACTCTCACATTCTCCGTTGTCATAACAGGTCCTTTTAAAGCAGAGTGAAGCAGAAGCCTGCATGGTGAACACCTTGTTGAGGAAAGCAGCAGAGATCCAGCTTGGCCCAAAGAACACCACCTTGTTACTGGAGCAAGCCCGCTCCCTCAGCGAACAGCTGGACAAAGTGGAGGCTGGCCTCAAGAAAGAGTAAATACAACAACTCCTCTCCCCCTCCTTCTCCTCCTTCTCCCCCTCCTTCTCCTCCTTCTCCCCCTCCTTCTCCTCCTTCTCCCCCTCCTTCTCCTCCTTCTCCTCCTGCTCCTCCTTCTCCGCCTCCTCCTCTTCCTCCTAGTCGAGATTCTAATCTGAGCCTTTATTCATAAAAGGTCTCAGTTTAGGAGTGTTGATCTAGGATCAGTTTAGCCTTTTAGATCATAATGAATAACATTACATGGAGAGGGAGGACCTGATCCTAGATCAGCACTCCTACTCTCAGACACTTTATGAATATGGGCTCGGAACTCTTTGTTGTGTTGTTTAGCTACCCAGTTTTGTGATAAAACTCAATTAGTCGCACTCTTTTCTAGCGCCAAGGCTCTTGATGGGATGAAGAATCAGTGGACTCGGTTTGGGACAGAGTTTGAGACCTTCTCCTCGTGGATCTCTGAGAAAGAGAAAGAAATGGATGCTCTAAAGAGTTCTGCTGCTCCACTTGGACAACAGATCAACACAGTAAAGGTACTGTAAGCCTCCTCTGCATTTCCTTTATATGTTCACCCACATTTTCTCTAGACAGTATGCACAACATGTTGATGGTTTACAAGATTTTCCATCTTTGACTCAAATCAGTGATCAAATCAAGGTAGCTCATTCCAACAGATCATTCATACCTTAACTTGAATGACTCAAACATTGAACCTTGAAACCATTAAAACTTGCCGACAAAAATTATCTGACAATAAAAAAAACAATAGCATTAGGTAACAATCTTTATCCTCCTCCCGCCTCCCAGGCGGTGGGTGTGGAGCTGGGGGACAAGGCGGAGGTGTTATCCCAGCTCGAGGCCCACTCCCAGGCCCTGGCCCAGTTCATCTCGTCTGGGGAGGCAGCCCGTATCAAGGCTCGGCTCACCCAGATCGGCAGGTACTGACGTGTGGATGTTTTTACCTACTTTAGTTGAATGCCCTGACTGTAAACATGTACATGTCATGTAAATGTACATTTCTCTGGGTAAGATCAACAGAAATGTTGATGTAATGTAAATGTACATTTCTCTGGGTAAGATCAACAGAAATGTTGATGTAATGTAAATGTACATTTCTCTGGGTTAGATCAACAGAAATGTTGATGTAATGTAAATGTACATTTCTCTGGGTAAGATCAACAGAAATGTTGATGTAATGTAAATGTACATTTCTCTGGGTAAGATCAACAGAAATATTGATGTAATGTAAATGTACATTTCTCTGGGTAAGATCAACAGAAATGTTGATGTAATGTAAATGTACATTTCTCTGGGTAAGATCAACAGAAATGTTGATGTAATGTAAATGATGAATGTATTTACCGATGGTTTTAACTGAAAATCTTTTTTTTCAGGGTTAATCATTAATTGCATTATATACTGCATGTTAAAGTTAGTCATAATACTGTATATTGAGTTCTTGTTCTGGACAGTCAAGTTCCTATGTGTTTTATCTATGCAAGGCTCTTTTGCTTTGTGCTACCAAAGGTTGCTGAGTGTTAGAGGAAGAGGACTGGCCACCCCTCATAGCCTGGTTCCTCTCTATGTTTCTTCCTAAGTTTTGGCCTTTCTAGGGAGTTTTTCCTAGCCACTGTGCTTCTACACCTGCATTGCTTGCTGTTTGGGGTTTTAGGCTGGGTTTCTGTACAGCACTTTGAGATATCAGCTGATGTACGAAGGGCTATATAAATAAATTTGATTTGATTTTGATTTTGTTATCTTTTCATCTGCAGATACTGGGAGGAGCTCAGGGAGAGTGTGGAGCAGCTAGAAGGACAGCTGCAGGAGAGCTCCTCCACACAGCACCGCTTCAACACCAGCCTGGAAGAGGTACGACTGAAATAAAGACTTTTGTTTATTCTTGAGTAACCTCGGGAGAACGAGTAGAATTACCACTAGCTATACGTCACCACTAGAACCAATGAAAATAACCCTTAGAAGTGTTAGAGGAAATGATGAATGTCAAAATCAATGATTGTCTGAATTATGTTATTTAAAGGCCAAAACAACACTTGGTGATCTCCATAAGAAACTGGACCATCCTGTCACTTCCTGTACCTCCTCGTCAGAGACCTACAAATGTCTCCAGAACCACATGGTATGTCTTTCTCTCTGGTTTCGTCATTACAATGTATTGACAACTACTTATTTAATTACTTGCTTAGGCTACTTCATTTTCCTAATTTCATGTCAGACATGAAGGCCACAATAGGTTCCTTCTACTGTTTCCTGTTCTTGGAGATACACATTTTACACTTTAAGGTTGTACATTTGCAATGTCTCCATGGCACACTGCCACGAATGAGGTTCTGCCATTTTATTGACGATATTGTCTTGCTGTTTGTTCAATAGTGTTGTCTTTATAGAGCTATATAGTACATAATAAATAGTCAGGGTTGGGGAGTTACTGGTTACATGTTATTGGTTACATGTAATCTGATTACAAAAAAACTGTAACTGTAATCAGTTACGTTATCAGCAGAAATATTGTAATCAGATTACATATAACTTAGAAAAACGAGTTGATTGCTTCTTGGATTGCTTTTAAATTCAGCAAAGATGTTTGTGAAAAATACAATATGACACCATTCTGTTTTCTCAATGACATTCAATTTATAATTGAAAAAGGCGCAAGTTTAAGTTTGTTCCACCTGAGCAAGTCTGACCACAAGTCCAAGTCAAATGTGTTCATGGATCCTTGTAGTCTTCTTCTAATGCCCCTTAAAGCGAAAGTAACCCAAAAGTAATCTGATTCCATTACTGAGTTTGGGTAATCCAAAAGTTACATCACTGATTACAATTTTGGACAGGCAACTAGTAACTGTAACGGATAACATTTAGAAAGTAACGTACCCAACCTTGTATATAGTGTTGTATTAGTCAAATGTATTTAATTCTGTGGTTTATCCCCCTAGGATGTGTCCCAGAGCTTGGAGAGCCTGAAGGCAGCCTTGTTGCCCCTGTCTGCTGGGGCACGTAGACTCAGTGACAGGGAGCAGGCTGAGAGAGCAGTGGCCGCTCTACAGACCAGCTATGACCAGAGTCTAGGGCAGGCCAAAGAAAAACAGGACACACTGGAGAAAGTGCTGTCTCTATGGCAAAAGTAGGAAGGCTAGGCTGGAGGGAGACATTTTGGACTGGTTTCCCAGGCACACATTATGCCTAGTGCTGGACTAAAGCATCTAAAGAACCTTGATCTAAAGTTCTTTTTAGTCAAGGCGTAATGTGGATCCGGGAAACCGGCCCTTCAGCTGTGAAATATTGATGTAAAACATTTGTTTTTGTACGTTTTTGAAGTGCCCGTCTTGTTCTTAAACTTGGATACTTTGTTTCAGGTATGAGACGGATCGTTCTAGCTTTGTATCCTGCTTGGAGAGATGTGAGTCTACATCCAAATCTGAGAGCCATTGCCTGCCTGCAGATAAAACCAAGCTGGAGAGTGAGCTGCAGGACCTGCAGGTAATGTAAATTCATACATTTTCAATCCATGTTCCTGGACTGATCCTGCAGAGCTTCCATATGCATTTAGGGACAGTTTCCGAGACACAGATTAAGCCTGAAGATTCTCCATTAAAAGTGTTTTTGTAAAGGCTTGCTGGCATAGATGCTCAACAAAAGCTTATCTTCTGTAGGACTTGCAGTCTGAGGTGGTGTCGCTGGAGCCCCTCCATGATGGCCTGGTGGCCTCAGGGACATCCCTGTACCCCACCGCCCCAGAGGAGAAAGCAAGGCAGCTCAGTGATGACCTAGAGCAGCTTAAGAAGAGATGGAACTCCCAGAATGAACTCATCCCTTACAGGTCAGTCAGAAGATGGTGTGTGTGTCACTCGGTTCAGCAGTAACACATTGATTCAGTCAGACTGCTTCCAACATTACTATACTATGTAGTGCACTGCTGTTGACCAGAGCTCACATACCTCATTCCAGTCTGACCTTCATTGTTGGCAAATGGGTCCTGTACATCTTCCAAATCAAGTTGGTTTGGTAACATCACATTTCCAACTTAATTACGTCTTACTTGTACTGACAGCACACAGCATTGTAGAGGTACAGTGGTGTGAAAAAGTATTTGAGCCCTTTCAGATTTTCTCTATGTTTGCATATTTTCGATACTGAATGTCATCAGATCTTCAACCAAAACCTAATATTAGATAAAGGGAACCTGAGTTTACAATTTTTATTTATTTATTTATTTAATTAACAAAGTTATGCAACACCCAATTCTCCCGTGTGAAAAAGCATTTGCCCCGTTACACTCAATAAGTGGTTGTGCCACCTTCAGCTGCAATGACTGCAACCAAATACTTCCTGTAGTTGTTGATCAGTCTCTCACATTGCTGTGGAGGAATTCTGGCCCACTCTTGCATCCAGAACTGCTTTAACTCAGTGGGATTTGTGAGTTTTCAAGCATGAACTGCTCATTTCAAGTCCTGCCACAACATCTCAATTGGGATTAGGTCTAAACTTTGACTAGGCCATTCCAAAACTTCAAATTTGTTGCTTTTTAGCCATTGTCATGTGGATTTGACTGTGTGTTTGGATCATTGTCTTGCTGCATGACCCAGCTGCGCTTCAGCTTCAGCTCACAGACGGATGGCCTGACATTCTCCTGTAGAATTCTCTGATACAGAGCAGAATAAATGGTTCCTTCTATCAATGCAAGTCGTCCAGGTTCTGAGGCAGCAAAACATCCCCAGACCATCACACTACCATCACCATGCTTGACCGTTCGTATGAGGTTCTTACTGTGGAATGCAGTGTTGGGTTTTCACCAGGCATAATGGGACCCATCTCATCCAAAAATGTGACTCAAGTTTGCTAAAAAGCACCTGGAAGCACCTGGATGATCATCAAGATTCTTGGAAGGATGTTTATGGACAGATGATTTAAAAGTATAACTTTTTGGAAAGGGGGCAAATACTTTTTCATGGCACTGTATGTGATTTTCCTGTTATTTGTATACGGTACAGAATCAAGGAGCTCCAGAGCCAGCTGTTCCAGGTGGAGCAGTTTGACCAGTCCTTGTTGAAGTTCTCTCAGTGGTCTGAGACCCTCCTCTCCACCCTCCACTCAACCTCCCTGGTCAACATCACTGACCTGCAGCCTGCTGTGGCCCAAGTCAAGGTATGAACCATGGTCAACAAGTCAATCATGTTTTTTTTGTCTGACTGTTCTACTACAAGAAATGTATTTAAATTATTCCTCTTCATCCCCCTCCTCTTCCTCCTCTTGCTCCTGCTCGTCGTCCTCTGTACCCTGTATGGTCTGCTGTAGGAAACACTAGCAGCTCTTCAGAAGCAGAGTGGTGTGAGGGAGAGCTTGGAGCTCCAGACAGAGGGGCTGTGTGCCTCGTGTGAACCCCAGGATGCTCAGCTCCTCCAGGGGAGACAGGTCAGCTGCCTACAGCCCTACCTGGAGGTCCAGCAGCTGGCTGAGCTCCGACTGGACTGCTTGGGGAAGCTGGAGGCCTTCTTGGAGGTAAGAAAAAGGTCCTACAAAAGGTGTGTCAAACTCATTCCATGGCGGGTTTCTTTTTTTAAGACCTAGAGAACCAGCTGAGGGAGTTCTTTACTGATTAGTGATATTAATTCATCAATCAAGTACAAGTAATGAGTGAAAACCTGCAGACACTTGGCCCTCCGTGGTATGAGTTTGACACATGTGACACCTACAACATAACCGGACCATTTTCATAACCATTTTATAACCATTTTAAAAAACATTTTCATAAGCATTTTCAAAACCTGGGTTAAGTTAAGGGTTAAAGATTAGGGTTAAAGGTTTGGGAAAGTCATTAAAAAGTGGTTAAATCTGCTTAACATGTCAGAGCCCAAAATAAAAACGTCTGTGTTATGCCTCCTCCCTTACAGACCCACGGTGCGGCTGTGGGGGTACTACGAGGCTTGAAGCAGACGGTGGAGAGTTCAGGGAGCTGGGACCATGGTCGGGTGGAGGAACTACACAGAGAACTGGAGGCCATCGTCCCAGACATCAGCAGTCTGGAGACCCTGGCAGCCGGCCTGGACAGCAGCCTCTGTAAAGGTATTTATATTGTTTATTTCATATCTATTGTTTATTATATGTATGTTTTCCTCTGAAGCACATTGTGTTACTACCTTGCTACGAAATGTGCTTTACAAATACAATTTGATTTGATTTGATTGAAGGCCATCTCCACATGGTGAGCGGTGTGGAGGGGTCTGGGTCCCGGACGTCGTGCCGGGTGCTCGCTGATGGTCTCAGCGGGGAGCTGGACACAGTGAGGAATCTGCTTGGGACCAAGCAGAGCGAGGCAGAGGCCCTGGGAGCGCTATGGAGCTCCTTCAGACAGAGGAAGGAACAGCTGTTGAAAAGCGTGGAGGACATCAAGGAGAAGGCGGACCACCAGAGCCTGCGAGAACCCAGCCCACTCGCCCTGCAGCAGAGGTAGCTAGGATTCTGGCCAGTGTGCTTGGTGTTTTCAATCATGAGTTCCATTTTCACATTATCTCTGGATGAATTGTGAATAGCTGGCTGTAACGCAGTCTTTTCTTCTTTGGTGTCCAGGCTGCGGTTCTTTAACCAGCTGGAGGATGAGCTCCAGTCTCAACAACACGAGGAGCAGTGGCTCAGGGACAAGGGTCAGCAACTAGCCCAGAGAGATGCAGAGCTGGCCGGGGAGGTTCTTAGGGAGATCAGCCTCTTGGAAACCACCTGGGAGGATACCAAGAGACTCATAACTGACAGGTAGGGCTCTGTCTTCAGCATCAAATGTTGAAGACCAAATTATCTTTTATAGTTGCTTATATCACAATCTAAACTCATCACACATATGTAAATAGCAGCAAACTTGTGTAGATATTTATTTATATACTGGATTCTTGACATAGCTTACTGTGCTATATCTACTGCTGTACACATCATCCTTAGTATTTCTTGTGTACGTATGTATAGATTGCATTTTGATACTGCTACAGTGCTATTTGGGTTGTTAATTGGATTCATCTCGCCATTCTTGAATTTATTTATTCATTTTTTACATTTGAATTGTTTGACATTTGACAGCATTGTTAGCAGCTAGTAACATAAGCATTTCGCTGCACCGCTATAACACCTGCTAAACTGTGTACACGACCAATACCATTTTATTTTATCTAACGTACTGTAGCTCATCCAAGAGAGTATATGAACACTTCAACAATTCAAATCCAGAATTCAAATCACCCCACAATTTAGTCATTTGAAGAGATGTGTGTTGTCAGGCAGGAGCAGTGCAGTGTTCTGGTGGAGCTGATGAGAGAATACCATAACCTGAGGACATCCATAGCCGCCACCATGGAGAACACTGAGGCTGTGGCTGACATCGGCTCGGCTCTGAAAGACCACGAGGAGACCAAAAAATCGCTGGCTAAGGTTAGGATAATGACGTTCATCTCAGTTCTCGTATAAACCTGTATACACAGTTAATAGCTATTATCTTATTATTGCTACTATGATTATACATTGAACTTCAAAATAAAAGTAATCACTTCAAAATAAAAGTTTTTTGCTCTTCTTTCCCACTGTTTTCTCATCTGTACTTATACAGCATGAAGCAGTGAAGGCAGAGATGTTGGCCAAGCAGAGTGACCTGGACCAGTTCTCCAGTAAAGGAAAACTTCTGCTGTGTGATCTGAAGAAGATCCCAGACTGTGAGGCTCAGCTGATGACGACAGACATGCAGACTCTAGTAGACCAGTGGCTCGAGGTAAGTCTACATGGACAATAGGGACACACACAATTGAATAAAAAACACGAGGTACAATAGTGATATTGCCATTGGAGTCCAAAAGACCAGACTTGACTTGACCCTTTTACTCTGACTGTAAGGACCATAGGTTATCAGGAAGAATGGACCCCAGAAAGAGTAGCTGCTGCAGGAGCAACAGCTTATAGGGATCCTTGACTTGACTTAAACCCTTTGAGACAGTTTCCCGGAAGCCTAGTCCTCGACTAAAAAGCACTTTCCCTTAAGCATGCTTTTTTGTCCAGGAGAAGGCCTAATCTGGGCCTGGGAAACCAGCCCTTTTACTCTGTGAGGAGCATAGGTCATCCACTGCTCTCTGTTTTGGGACAGTTTCTTAAGTTCCATCTATGAGTATTTTAGTTTGTCCATCTCTGTTATTACCAATCTTGTTCTCTCGTGATTTATTTTGCCCGCACAGTTTTGTGAATTTACAGAGGTTGATTTAGTCCCTTTACATTCCAGGTGTTCGAGAGGATTGAAGACAACATTGAGCATCTGAGCCAGAGCCTGGCGTTGTCGGATGACGTGCAGCAGATCAGTGAGGAGATCGAGGGCTGGACCAACAGCTCAATGATGGAACTCAGTGAAAGCCTGAATAACCTCATTGGCAGCCAGAGAATGGAGGCCAGACTCTCTGCATTACAGGTAGGATACATGGATGGAGTCACACATTCACAGAAATAAGATATTCCTTACTACTGTCATTTAAGGGAAACAGGAGAGGAACTTAAATGGGGTCTGTTACATGCTGAGTTCAATTAGTTAGACTGAATTTCAGACGTTCCAGTCCTGCAGCTGCCAAATCCCAAGTGCTCAATCTCTATATTAAACTAGAAAATCTAGTTGTCTCTCTTTGCATTCCCTCTCTCTCTATCCAGTTGGAGATGGGGAAGAAAGAGCACCAGCTTGTGACCCTGCAAGGGAAAGTGTCAGAACTGAAGCAACTCAACTGTAGCCAGGACACTCCCGCCAAACTACAGGTACCGCACACGATTGGTTTGAAGCCCAAACTTCCCAAACTTCCAATCTATAGTTTTGGAAATTCTTCTTTTAAGTTCTATAAGTTCAGGGCAACTTTTTAACTAACTGACACAATGTGAGTTTCCCTAGTATCATTTTAAATCCATTGGTAGGCAATGGATGAACAATAGTGATAAAACATTTAGGTAAACTCATCCTCTGTTGGTTTGCCCCATACAACTTCAGCATGAGCTAATCAATATTCTGTGTGTTTATTTCAGGTGCTGGAGGCGGACCTGAGGAAAAAGCTGAGCCAGGTGCAGAAGCTATGTGAGCAGGCCAGGGGAAACCTCAGGGACTTCAGCTCCCAGAGAAAGCAGTTAGAGGACTACATTACCCAGATGTCTGATTGGCTGAAAAGCATAGAGCAGTCCCTGACGAGCTCACCGATTGGCTCTGACCTAGAGGACATCTGCAGAGTCAAAGTAGGTAGACATTCAATTGAAACAGGTTTTACCTGAGATTTTACTTGACTTAGTCCTCTTGGCTCCCTTGGGAGCATAGGGCATCCACCATCGCTTTCCACCTCACTCTTCCCTGAACAAGGCCTTTTCCCTCTTCCCGACTATACTAAGTTCTTGTTCTGAGAGCTCACACTTGTTATTCTTTATATTATTATTGCTGTATGTGTTAAATTCATATGTATGTAAATTGTATAACAGGACCTCCAGAAGGACCTTCAGAACCAGCAAGGCAGCATAGATTCCACCAGGGAGAGCCTGAACACTCTGTGTCGGAAGTACCCTTCTGAGGAGCTGGCTGGGCTGGGTAGTGCACTCACTGACCTTATCAAGGGCTATGAGTCTGTCAACCAGCTTTCCTCTAGGACCCTGGCCTCCCTGCAACACGGCCTGCAAAAACACTTCAACGGTGAGGATGGCTGGTTCCTAAGAGGGGTTATAATTAAGAGGTGTGGTATATGGCCAATATACCACGGCTAAGGGCTGTTCTTATGGACGACGCAACGCAGAGTGCCTGGTCACAGCCCTTAGCCGTGGTATATTGGCCATATATCACAAAACCCACAGGTGCCTTATTGCTATTATAAACTGGTTACGTAATTAGAGCAGTAAAAATAAATGTTTTGTCATACCCGTGGTATACAGTCTGATATACCACGGCTGTCAGCCAATGTTCTCTTTTATTCTGTTCTGCTCTATTCTTTATTTTGTTCTATTGTAGTCTAGTCTAGTCTATTCTAAACTACTCTTGGACCATGACAATGACAATATAATGAATAAGATGATGATAGTGATGATGATGATGATGATATCTGTCTCTCTTGTTCTGTAGACCTGGTTCGGGAGTTCCACAGCTGGCTGTCTGAGCAGAAGGAGGTAGTGAAGGAGTGCTCTGACCGATCAGGAGACACTAGCATCGTGCAGCGTAAACTCCAGAAGCTAAAGGTACAGTCCAAAATTAGCATAGAACCCATAGAAACCATAACCCTCAAATATACTATTAATCCTCAATCGCTTAGGGTCGGTTTCTTCAACGCAGATTAAGTCTAGGCCTTGACTTAAAAACTATTTAAATTAACATTTTCCCTTGAGTCTGCTTTTTTGTCCAGGATTAGATTTAATCTTGTTCAAGTGTTTCCCTTGACATGTGACCTCCTATCCTTTAGGGGGCGCTGGAGCGTGTGGAGGACGGGGAGGTACGTCTGACTCAGGTGTGTGAGGAAGGGGAGAAGCTCCTGCTCCACCTCCCTAAGGCCAGCGCTGGCCAGGTGCAGCAGCACCTCTCCTCCATCCAGCAGGACTGGGACCGCTATGTTGAGCAGTGTAGACTCAACCAGCAGGCCCTGGAGGACAGCACTGCACAACTAAATGGGTAAAATATACTTGGAATGGATCTCAATAATATAAAGAGACTTCCTCTCCTCCTCTCCTTTCTTTCATCTTAACTTATCCAGGCCTATCCAGGTGTTGCTCTATCCAGATCTTTCACATCAGTACAGATGGGGGGGGAGACTAAGAGAATTTAGAATTTTATAATATTGAGATGCACCCTTGAAGCCCAGGAGTGGGCCTCAGGAATACAGTCATAGATGTGTATGAGTCCCTGACTGTGACATGGTGATATAATATCTCTGTCAGGTTTGAGGGGCGTCTGAAGAGGCTGAGTCAGTGGCTGGAACACATGGAGCAGAGGGTGACCTCAGAGCTGCCTGAGGAGAAACACAGGGGTCTTGAGAAGGCAACACTGGAGGGGGTGGAGGAATACCACCAGGAAGTGCTCAAAGAGAGGGACTCTTTCGAGCGACTGTGTCAGGAGTCACAGGTCTTGAATGAAGGTGGACGAGGCGACGGTGGTGAGACACGGGCGGCTGCGGGGCTGCAGTCTCAGCACCAGGCTCTGCTGCGAAGGGTGAGGGAGAGGCTGAGGTGCTGCCAGGTAAACCTACAGGAACAGGAGGTATTTGAGGAGACCCTGCAGAGCACCTGGTCCTGGCTAAACGGGATGAAGGAACGACTGGGGACCCTCAACAGTACCCTGGGGAACAAGGTGACGCTGGAGAAGAGACTGGGACTTGTACAGGTTAGTAGAATCAAGAATTGGCGTGCTCAACTCAATAGTCCTTGAATAAAAGTATTTGGGTGCAGGGTTGGAAAGGCATATCAACTGGAAAATAACATTTCTGGTACAGGTCAGACAAAATGACCCTAATTGACTCTGGACAAAAGTAATGCCCTCTACAGGGAATAGGGTGCCATTTCAGAATGGCCCTAAAATAGACACCTTACTTTGGTCTTTTGCAATATGATAGCTTGAGGCATTGAAGGTCAATATTCCAATGAGCAATGTTGTCCATGGTTGATAAACAAGTCTTCAACTAAACTAAAATAAAGTTGGATTTGATTTGTTTTGATCTTTGTGTGTTCCAGGACATCCTGCTGATGAAAGGCGAGGGCGAGGTGAAGCTGAACATGGCGGTAGGGAAGGGCGAGCAGGTTCTGAAGCACAACAGTGTGGAGGGACAGGAGGCCATCTGCTCCCAGTTACAGAACCTGAAGGACGCCTGGGCCAGCATGCTCATGACCTCCATGAGTTGTCACAGGTACTGTATACTGTTGTATTTCCTATTTATCTATCTATCTATCTATCGATCACCTCTGTTTATGTTTAATCTCTACATGTGTGTATCCTCCCTCAGTCGTCTGGAATGGACGGTAGCCCAGTGGAGTATCTACCAGGATAGTAAGGGGCAGCTGCAGCAGTGGATGGAGTCTGTGGAGCAGGAGGTGAGATTCAGACGAATGCACTAGTCTTTTCTTACTACCACTGATTTAGCATATATGGGCTATTTTGAAGGTCTCACTTGATTGATTGTGATATATGGTGGTTTTACCTTCCTTATTTGAATGCACTGATTGTAAGTCACTCTGGATAAGAACATTCGCTAGATTACTAAAATGTATTAGTAATCTAACGATATATGTAATTATAGGTGGGTCTGGCCCTGGACCAGCAGCCAGGCCTGAAGGAGAAGGCCTATCTCCTGGAGCGCCTCAGAGCCCTCCAGGCTGACGTGGAGGCCCACGCAGGACCACTGGCCAGGCTGACAGAGACGGCTGCAGAGCTGCATGAGAAGACAGGTGACCAGGCCTTTGGACCGGAGCAGAGAATGGAACTCAATGCACACTTCGCTGACATTACCGCTGTCGTCAAGGTAATCAAGCCCTGCTCTTAGAGGATGACAGTTACACACATACGTCTCTCCTTTGTATAAGAACATTAAGTCTGACGATAATGGTAGAAACCATTTTCTGTTTGTGTTATTAGCCGTAATCCATCTAGTTTGGTTGTTGAAACAGACTTTGTTAATGCATCTAGAAAATATCCTAACTGCCTGGTTCACAGTGTACTCTATGGGCAAACAGCCTAACCCAGTCTCTGTATGCTGTCCATCCCCCAGGGTAAGGTTCAGGCCATGGAGAACAGAGTGACAGAGCATGAGCACTACTTGGAAGCTGTGAGGGACTTCAATGATTGGCTGGCCTCTGCCAAGGAGGAGCTCCAGCGCTGGTCTGACCTGTCAGGAGACTCCACCTCTGTAAACAGGAAACTTGCCAAAGTCCAGGTGAGGATGTTCAAGCATCACTTACAGTATCTCATTGTCCATCACCCCCTTGTTGACACATCATACGGAAGCTTATTATAGTTTAGTCCAATGCTACGTTTTAAAAGTAATCATTATAGATGAGAAAATAAGAAGATAACTCACAATATTTGAGGCACACACAGGATCATAAATACATTTTACCCTCACATAGAGAAATGTGCGTCTCTCTTAGTCTGCGTTTAGCCTCTATAGGACATCAGAAACAAATGGAGAATAGTTAGTTAGCTAATAACAGTCGTAGTCAGTTACAGTAGCTAACAACAGTTGAAGTAGTTGGCAGTAACAGTAACAGTTGAATGTTTCCTGTTTCATTGTTCCATGTTCCATGTTCAACTTCAGGAGCTGATAGACTCCAGGCAGCGTGGCCAAGAGCGTCTTAGCCGGGTGCAGCGTTGTGGGGCTGCAACGAGGGACCACACTGGCTCCGCGGGCTTCGAGGCAGTGGAGAGGGAGGAGGCAGCCCTGCTGTCTGCCTGGGAGCAGTGGGAGCGTGGGGCACTGCAGAACAGGGCAGGCCTGGAGACTGCTCTCTCCCAACTCGCCAGCTCCGAACAGGAGTTTAACTGCTTGGCTGCTCAGCTGGAGGTGGACCTGCAGGAGTTTAGCAGTCAGCTACAGGAGTGGAGACACAGGCTCTCTCAGGCAGAGGGGAAAAACAGTAGGGAGGAGGCTGTGCAGGGCTGGCAGATTGCAAAGGTAAGGCTCATTTGTAGGTGTTCTTATATATACTGTTTATAGGCTCAATGCAGCCTTTTTATCTCAGTATGAAATCATACGGATCCATCCCGCGAGGGGGTCCAATCTGGGCAGTGGGTGGAGCTACAGTGACTTAAGAAACTATTCATACCCCTTGACTTATTCCACATTTTGTTGTTACATCCTGAATTCAAAATGGATTAGATATATTTTTCTCTCACACATCTACACACAATACCCCATAATGACAATGTGAAAACATGTTTTCAGAAATATTTGCAAATTTTATTGAAAATTAAATACAGAAATAGATCATTTACATAATTATTCACACCCCTGAATCAATACGTGTTAGAACCACCTTTAGCAGCGATTACAGCTGTGAGTCTTTCTGGGTAAGTCTCTAAAACCCAATTGCCACTGGCACTTAAAATTAGGGCCAAATTCTATCTGGCTCGAATGGAATTCTCAAATTCGAGCTGGGTCGAGGGAAACCCGGGCCAGCACAGCCCAGTTTCATAACTGGTGCCAGCTCGATTAGAATTCTGGCTAGTGACGCTGTTAATATGCTTCAACCAGTTGATCACTGCTGGAAGCTGGCACCATGCTTAGCTAGCTCGTCTGGGCTTGTTACTGTTAGCTAGCACATGGAGAAGCAATACTGCAGTAGTCAGACATGTCACAAATTACCACCGGATCCTTAATTCATTTTTACACAAACTTTTTTTGAGAACAGTCAGCCCATTTCTCATTTCTGGAGGAAGTGGAAACGCAATTTGAGCTAGGCAACCTAGGTTGACTTTTAAGTGCCAAAGAAAACTGGGCTTATGAGCTTTGCACACCTGGATTGTACAATATTTGCAAATTCTTCAAGATCTCTCAAGTTGATTGTTGATCATTGCTAGACAGCCATTTTCAAGTCTTGCCATAGATTTTCAAGCCGATTTAAGACAAAATTGTAACTTGGCCACTCAGGAACATTCAATGTTGTATTGGTAAGCAACTCCATTGTATATTTGGCCTTGTGTTTTAGGTTATTGTCCTGCTGAAAGTTGAATTTGTCTACCGGTGTCTGTTGGAAAGCAGATAAACAGGTTTTCCTCTAGGATTTTGGTGTGCTTAGCTCTATTCCATTTTTTATCCTAAAAAAGTCCTGGCTGTTGACAAGCATACCCATAACATGATGTAGCCACCACCATGCTTGAAAATATGAAGAGTGGTACTCAGTGATGTGTCTAGTTGGATTTGCCCCAAACATAACACTTTGTATTCAGGACATAAAGTTAATTTCTTTGCCATATCATTTGCAGTTCTACTTTAGTGCCTTGTTGCAAACAGGATACATTTTTGTTGAATATTTTTATTCTGTACATGCTTCCTTCTTTTCATTCTATCATTTAGGTTAGTATTGTGGAGTAACTACAATGATCCATTCTCAGTTTTCTCCTATCACAGCCATTAAACTGTAACTTTTGTAAAGTCACCATTGGCCTCATGGTAAAATCCCTGAGTGGTTTCCTTCCTCTCCGGCAACTGTTCGTAAGGACACTTGTATCTCTGTAGTGACTGCATGTATTGATACACTATCCAAAGTGTAATTTATCATTTCACCATGCTCAAAGGGATATTCAACGTCTGCTTTTTACATTTTTACCCATCTACCAATAGATGCCCTTCTTTGCGAGGCATTGGAAAACCTCCCTGGTCTTTGTGGTTGAATCTGTGTTTGAAATTCACTGCTTGACTGAGGGACCTTTACAAATTATTGTATGTATGGGGTACAAAGATGAGGTAGTCATAAAAAATAATGTTAAACACTATTATTGCCAACAGAGTGAGTCCATGCAACTAATTGTGACTCGTAAAGCACATTTTTACTCCTGAACGTATTTAGGCTTGCCATAAAAAACGGGTTGAATACTCAAGACATTTCAGCATTTCATTTTTTATTAATTTGTAACAAATTCTAAAAACATAATTCCACTTTGACATTATGTGATATTGTGTGTTGGCCAATGACACAAAATCTCAATTTAATAAATTTTAAATTCAGGCTGTAACACTACAAAATGTGGATAAAGGGTGTCAAAGGGTGTGAATACTTTCTGAAGGCACTGTACTCATACAGTTTCTTGACTGCCCAGCTCGCTAATATTCACTAGACAGCGAGGGAGAATAAAAAAATAAAAAAACAAATACAGTATAACTAATTTTCAGTGCCGGCCCTCCAGACTTCGTTGAAGACCGAATGCGGCCCTTAGGGCAAAATGAATTAGACACCCCTGGTTTAAAGGTTTATTGCAGCCATTTGTTTCTCAATATCAAATCATTTATGGGTAACAATTAAGTACTGTGATTGTTTTCAATTAAAATAAAAAAAATACATGTAAAAATTATTCTTAGCAAAGAGCAATTTCTCAAGCAAGAATTTTGATAGGACTGTCTGGGAGTGGTCTGGGTAGAGAGGGGAAAACTGAAAATGAACTGTTATTGGCAGAGAGGTTTGGAACTGTCTGTCACGTTGGTAACAATGATTTGGCAGACAGGAGCAGGAATGCGTAATAGGGTTTTTTATTCAGCCCAAATGACGGCGTGCTGTGTAAAGACACGGGGACGAAGACCAAACCAACACCTAACAAAACACAGGGTAGAAACCCAAAACAAAAGAGCGAGGAGTACCTCGAATAAATAACACACCCGCACAATGATTAACACACGGGACGAGACCCGTAATCATCTGCTACAATCCACAATGGCGCGAAAGCCAAAACCCACAGCACAGGTACTCACACGCACCAACGGACATAGTAACAATAATCGACAGGACAATGGTGAACAAAGGGCACACTTATACAATTACTAATCAATGGGAATAGGGGACAGGTGTGCGTAATGAAAGTTCCGGAGGGACCCGTGACACTGTCTTTCTTATTGGTATATTGACTAATTCAGAGGGCCAAAACTCCATCCCACCAAAACAGGCTTTTCAAACAGCTCTTACACTAAAAGGGCATTATCGTAATTTTCACAATTTTACAGTATTATTCCAACCACATAGTGTGAAAAGTTACTCTGCGTATACAAAACATGAAGTACACCTTCCTAATATTGAGTTGCACTCCCACTTTTGCCCTCAGAAGATCTTCAATTCGTTGGGGCTTTGACTCTACAAGGAGTCTAAAGCGTTCCACAGGGATGCTGGCCCATATTGACTCCAATGCTTCCCACAGTTGTGTCAAATTGTCTGGATGTCCTTTGGGTGGTGGACCATTCTTGATACACACGGGAAATTGTTGAAAGTGAAAAACCCAGCAGTGTTGCAGTTCTTGACACAAACTGGTATCCCTGGTACCTACTACCATACCCCGTTCAAAGGCTCTTAAATATTTTGTCTTGCCTATTTACCCTGTGAATGGCACACACACACAATCCATGTCTCAAGGTTTAAACATCCTTCTTTAACCTGTCTCCTCCCCTTCATCTACACTGATTGAAGTGGATTTAACAAGTGACATCAATAAGGGATCATAGCTTTCACCTGGACTCACCTGGCCAATCTTTGTCATGGAAGGAACAGGTGTCCTTAATGTTTTGTACACTCAGTGTATGTAAGACACTGGAAAATCACATCTTTGATTGCACTGGTCCTTTTAGTATTGCTGCAATGCCAAAACGAAATGTAACATTAAAGGAAGGCTTTGATCCGTAATACTTAGGATGACTGTTGACTTTTCAAAGTGGAAGTTAGAAATTTCCAAAATCACCATATCCTCGGGGCTACATTCACAATCCTCCATTCACTCTCCTCTAAAGCATCTTCTCATTGTGTCTGTGCCACCCAGGACACTCTGGAGGGTCTAGTCAAAATGGAGCCCATGTCAGACGGTCTGAAGTTCCAGCTCAACGGTCTGTGTCGGTTCTCCAAGGACCTGGGTACTCAGTCAGAGAGAGTGTCCTCCCTTATCAAGGAGTACAACGGGTAAGTCATTCAGCAGCATGATGGATGGGGTCTTACTACACCTGACATTCAAATAATTTGTTTAAATAGTTTTTGGAGTGTGTATGACATACTGTTCTGTTGCAAGGCCATTACATACACTATGGGCCCGATTCCAAGTGAAGATAAGTAAATCATTTACTTGTTTACTGATGTCAATGAGAGCCAAAATGTAAGTTAAGTACGCAAAATCAGATCTCAAGTCAGAATACCGCCCTGTAGGCGCTGTATACAAGTCAGAATACCGCCCTGTAGGCGCTGTATACAAGTCAGAATACCACCCTGTAGGCGCTGTATACAAGTCAGAATACCGCTCTGTAGGCGCTGTATACAAGTCAGAATACCGCCCTGTAGGGGCTGTATACAAGTCAGAATACCACCCTGTAGGTGCTGTATACAAGTCAGAATACCACCCTGTAGGCGCTGTATACAAGTCAGAATACCGCTCTGTAGGCGCTGTATACAAGTCAGAATACCGCCCTGTATACAAGTCAGAATACCACCCTGTAGGCGCTGTATACAAGTCAGAATACCGCCCTGTAGGGGCTGTATACAAGTCAGAATACCGCCCTGTAGGTGCTGTATACAAGTCAGAATACCGCCCTGTAGGCGCTGTATACAAGTCAGAATACCGCCCTGTAGGCGCTGTATACAAGTCAGAATACCACCCTGTAGGTGCTGTATACAAGTCAGAATACCGCCCTGTAGGGGCTGTATACAAGTCAGAATACCACCCTGTAGGCGCTGTATACAAGTCAGAATACCGCCCTGTAGGCGCTGTATACAAGTCAGAATACCGCCCTGTAGGCGCTGTATACAAGTCAGAATACCGCCCTGTAGGGGCTGTATACAAGTCAGAATACCACCCTGTAGGCGCTGTATACAAGTCAGAATACCACCCTGTTGGCGCTGTATACAAGTCAGAATACCGCCCTGTAGGCGCTGTATACAAGTCAGAATACCGCCCTGTAGGCGCTGTATACAAGTCAGAATACCGCCCTGTAGGTGCTGTATACAAGTCAGAATACCGCCCTGTAGGCGCTGTATACAAGTCAGAATACCGCCCTGTAGGCGCTGTATACAAGTCAGAATACCACCCTGTAGGTGCTGTATACAATTATCTGTTCCTCTCTTCTCCCTCCTAGGCTGAGCCTGCAGGCCTCCAGAGAATGCCAAAACAAAGAGAAGCTTCTGGAGCAGCAGTTCCGTGCCGCTTTCCGAGAGTTCCAGCAGTGGCTGGTCAATGCCAAAATCAACACAGCCAAGTGCTTTGATGTGCCTCAGAACCTCAGCGAGGCCTCCTCCAGCCTGCAGAAGATACAGGTACGTTAAGGCCCAGTTTCCCTGGACACAAATCAAGCCTAGTCCATCAGGTTCAATGGATGACCTCCATGAGTTCTTCAATGGAAATTCTCTATTAAAGTGCTTCTAATCTGTCCAGGAAACCTTTTGTCCTTAAGCACATTTGGCCTTGCAAGCACATTTGATTGAATTGGACATTCTTTTTTTAAAGAATGCATCTTATCTCTTGGCCATTCTGTCTCCACCCCCAAGGAGTTCCTGAGTGACAGGGAGCAGGGCCACTCCAAATTAAATGCTGTGGTGCTCAGTGGTGAGCTGGTGGTCAGTATCGCTGCCAAGGACAGAGTAGACGCTGTCCGGGCCAAAATGAGCAGTGCCAGAGAAGACTGGAAGACTCTGATGTCCAACTTGCACCAGAGGGAGACTGCCCTACAGGTAATCAATTGATGTACAGTACAGCATGTGAATCCTTTAAGGGGTGAGAATATGTCATCTATTCAGTTTGTATAAAATAAAATAAAAATTCACACTCATTGTACTTTACTGTGTCTCGAGAGGAAGCATTTAGCAATTTTATCAATTTGTGTGATGCTGAAACCTGTTTTGAATTGTGTATCAGAAGGTGCGTGTGTTTCACTCCTATTTCAGAACCTCCAGTCTCAGATGAAGGACTTTGAGGCGAGTGTGGAGCCTCTTCAGGAGTGGCTGAACGGGACAGAGGTTGCTGTACAGGAGAGCAGCACACGACTCCACGACCTCACTGCCAAAAAGCAGGAGTTGCACAAGCTGCAGGTATACATGGCTCTCAGCCTGTCAAATCACGAAGCGCTATCCTCATAACTGTCCCATCATCCCACCAATCACCATGCCCTGCCAGGCACCAGCACGGCCGTTATAGAAGCTCACCATTTCAGCTCAGTCACTGTGAATCAAGGATGGAGTTCCGCATCGCACTGTCAAAGCTTAACATAACTGCTCACTGCTCATTTCTGCCCTGCTATCTACCCGATTTATTTTCAAATGCTTCTGCTGTATGTGTGTTCAATGCGGCCTAAATAATAACTGTTTAAAGAGTTGACACTTAACAGCCTTGTTCAATGTTTTCAAATGCTTCAAACATCTTTGTCTGTTGTGTTCGTTAACCTTCTTTCGATTGCCATGTCATGACAGTATTTCATCTTCATAACATTGACCCAGTCTGCTTTTTCTTCCATGTCATTACAACCCTGGTCTGTAAGTGTCTATGTTAACTTGGCTAACTGTCTCTGTGTGTTGGCTTGCATGCCTCTGTCTCTGTGATAACCTGCTTGTGCCCTTGCAGTCTGTGCTCGAGGAGTTAGCCTCTCAAGAGGTTCAGCTGATAAGGCTCAGAGAGAAGGCCCAGCTACTGTGGGACGGACACGCGGCCAGAAAGGGCTTTGTCCACCGTGTCTCGCAGCTCTCCGCTCAGTACTTAGCTCTAACCAACCTGACCAAGGTAACTAACACCTGCCTGCCCGCCTGTCCCCCTGCAAGAGGAAAAAAAAAAAAGAGGGAAAAAAACTACACTGGGTTTGAGTCACCTCTCCGGTTAAAATTATGTATATAATCAATGAATTTCCAATCTTATAGCTGAAAAATGAAATACTGTAACCAAGAATGTAAACTTACAAAATTAATGCTGCTCTTCTTTTATTCCATACTGAATTTTAGCCCTAATTTTAGCATTTGTATACACAAACCCCAGGTTCACTTTAAGTTGAATTTGTTACGAGTGTGCACATGAATGAACACACAGCGACTGACCTATGACATGTGCTATGCTTTGTGGTTCTACAGGAGAAGGCTTCCCGTATCGACCGTATCGTCACTGAGCACCAGCTGTTCTCCCAGGGGCTGAAAGAGCTGCAGAACTGGGTGGCCGACACCAGCCACATGCTGCAGACCTACCGCACTCCCACAGCAGACAAAAATGTCCTGGACAGCAGGATGATCAAGCTGGAGGTACAGTACAACCACCTCTGACCTACATCAAGCTAAGATAAACTTAACTAAGTAAAGCTAACTAAACTAAGCTAACTTTTTATTAGCTAAAATCAAATACAATCAACTAAACTCAACTCAACTCGGACTTGGATTATAGAGTAAAAGTTGTTTTAAATCTCCAGTATGTAACGGGTAGCTAAGTTAGCATTGCTACTGCCTTCCAGATGTCTGAACTCATTTTGTAGTACATGTATTGACTCTTGATGTGTCTCAGGCGTTGCTGACAGCACGTCAGGAGAAGGAGATCCAGCTGAAGATGCTGGTCACCAGGGGAGAGTCTGTCCAGAGGAACACATCAGTAGAGGGTGTACCAGTAGTCTGCAAGAACATCCAGGACCTCAAAGACTCCTGGGACACCCTGCTTTCCGCCTCCATCCAATGCAAAAGGTTTCATGTCCTGAAAGATTAGAATGCCTTAGTAGAATACTTACTGGGTTATGATAACATCTGATCAAATTGAATATTTGTTTTTTACTGTGAACATTCTAAACACAACTGCCAACTTAAGAATGTTGGTCAATGTTGAGACAGTGTACAAGTGCCTTTATTGGCGATCAGCTAACTGTGTGATATATTTATGTGTACTACACTGTATTCCCTCACAGCCAGTTGGAGGGAGCCCTCTCCCAGTGGACCAGCTACCAGGAGGATGTGTGTCAGTTTGTGGGCTGGGTGGAGCGTGTTGAGGAGAGCCTGGACCCAAGAGACAAACAATGCTCCGAGATGAGAGACAAAACTGCCAACCTGGGAAAAGCCAAGGTACCCGCGGTCATCTACACTGAGTATACCAAACATTAGCAACACCTTCCTAATATTGAGTTGCAACCCCCCCCCCCCCCCCCCCCGCTTTCTCTCAGAACAGTCTCAATTTGTCGGGGCAAGGACTCTAGCGTTCCACAGGGATGTTGGCCCATTTTGACTCCAATGCTTCCCACAGTTGTGTCAAGTTGGCTGGATGTCCTTTGGGTGGTGGACCATTCTTGATACACACAGGAAACTGTTGAGTGAAAAAAAAACGCCAACGTTGCAGTTCTTGACACAAACCGGTGCGCCTGGCACCTACTACCATACCCCGTTCAAAGGCACTTACATTTTTTGTCCTGCCCATTCACCCTCTAAATGGCACACATACACGTCTCAATTGTCTCAAGGCTTAAAAATCATTTTTTAACCTGTCTCCTCCCCTTCATCTACACTGATTGGTGGATTTAACAAGTGACATCAATTAGGGATCATAGCTTTCACCTGGTCAGTCTGTCATGGAAAGAGCAGGTGGCCTCAATGATTTGTACACTCAGTGTATACTACTTTTTTATTACTTGCAAATAATAACGGTGAAAGAGGAAATAATGTCTGGTGCCGGTGCCAATAATAATGGTGAAAGAGGACATCCTTGTCATGTGCCTCTGCCTTGTGAAACATTTTGATAAAGTGACACTAACACTGTGTCATGCCATGGTTTGTTGCAGCTTTAGACAGTGCAAATAATAACGGTGAAAGAGGACATCCTTGTCCGGTATTTCATATTTTTTTGTATTTATTAGGATCCCCAATTAGCTGCTGCCGAGGAAGTGGCTACTCTTCCTGGGGTCCAAACAGAAAACAATACAACAAATAAAATACATAATATACATTGCACTACATTTACATTACAATTTAGTCATTTAGTAGGTACTCCTATCCAGAACTAACAACAGCTAGTGCATTTATCTTAAGATAGCCAAGAGAGACAACCACATATTACAGTCGTAACCCAACCACGTATCAATACATACAGTAATACAATATATAATACAATGCAAAATACAATAGGAGGGTGCCTCTGCCTTATAAAAAGTCACCAAATGCCAATGTAATAAACGTTTCGTTTTATCAAAAACTAACCTAACCCTGTGTCATGCTGTGGTTTAAATGCAGTAGAAACATTCACATTAGGCCTGATCCATGTTGTGTCTGTTTCAGCTTCTCTATGAGGAGGTTCTTAGCCATAGCAGTCTACTGGACACCATCACCGTGAAGGGAGCCAACATGGCCGAACACTACGTCACCCAGCTAGAGCTCCAGGACCTGCAGGAACGATACTACACCGTCAAGGACAACACCAAGGTATATACAGTACAGCAGTGAAGCATCCATCTCCTTCTCATATGTTAGTATCACTTGCCAGACTTATCAAATCAAAATCAAATCCAATTTTATTTTTCACATGTGCCGAATACAACAGGTGTAGACCTTACCGTGAAATGTTTACTTACAAGCCCTTAACCAGCAATGCAGTTCAAGAAATAGAGTTAAGAAAATATTTACTAAATAAACTCAAGTAACACAATAAAATAACAGTAACGAGGCTATATACAGGGAGTACCGGTACTGAGTCAATGTGCGGGGGTACAGGTTAGTCGAGGTAATTTGTACATGTAGGTAGGGGTAAAGTGACTATGCATAGATAATATGCATAGTCACTTTACCCCTACCTTATGGCATTCGTCCCGTGCACAGTGGCTGTGTGAAGACACAAGTCTCATGTTATCATTTCATATTTTTGTAGTAGTTACATGTCTATAATGCACATATTTGTTTTTGTGTTTCCAGACTGCGGTGGGGAAGGCAGAAGAGCTGGTGCAGGCCCACCAGGAGTACGAGAGAGGCCTACATGTGTTTGAGGCGTGGCTGGAGCAGGAGCAGGAGAAACTGGGCTGCTACACACAGCTAGAGGGGGATGTGGACACTCTGGAGGAGACGCTTCAGAAACTACAGGTCATAACAAGAACATACTGCTGCTTCCACATACAAGAACCAAAGAAGAGTGGCTTTTCCCATTTATCTTATGCCCTGACGTATTGAATATAATGGACCATATTCCCAAATTGTTGTTTAAACGTATGTTATTCAGCATGGGGAAAATTGCCTAGCTTTGTCTGTCGGTGCGAGATGTATAACGGCGTTGGAATGTCCAGTAATGTTTCGTAATGTTCAGTCTGAATAACAATGACAGCTGCCTCTCTGCATTCATTTCCAGGAGCTGCAGGTCCAGTGCACGGAGGGCCAGGCCCTACTCAACACCCTGCTGGACAGTAGAGACCAGGTTGTGCCCTGGGGTGTCCCCCAAATCGAGGACCGGGTCCTGGAGACCTTGCGGCGGGACTGGAATCTGTACCAGGGGAAGCTGGGAGACACCAGGGCCCAGCTCAACAGTGCCCTGGCCAAGCTCCGCCAGATGGAGCAAAAGTTTCAGGGTCTGGACAGCTGGCTGAATAGCATGGAGAGCAAAGGTCAACTGAGGAGTCATCGCCGGTCGGACCGTGCCACCAAGGACGCTCAACTCCAACTGATAAAGGTCAGCATCTTCTTCTACAGCGCCTGGGTTTCAGTACATGATGTCCGGTGTTTGGAATTCTCAAATTCTCAAATTCTCAAATTCGAGCTGACTGGCATGGAATTCTCAAAATCAAGCTGGGCCGAGGGCCAGCGCGGCCCTGTTTCACAACTGGTGCCTGCTCGATTAAAATTTGGGCTGGTGACGCCGTTACAATGCAACCACCAAGCTGATCACTGCTGGATGCTGACACAATGTTTAGCTAGCTCGTCTAGGCTTGTTGCTGTCTGGTTTGCTTGGTTAACTTGCTAATAGCCAATGCCATGGCAAGCAAGGTAGGAATTAAGCTAGCTAGCTAGTTATGCTAACGATAACGCTAACCGTTTAACTAACTAGCTAACGTCAGCAAGCTAAAGACATGGCTCCGAGCCTGGCTGGCACTGGCAGGAGTATGGGCTAACGTTAGTTACAGCATGGTGAGGGTGAATTAAATTATTCAACATTAGCGAAGCCAGCTGCAGTCACATTGTCTACCTAGCAACATGACATCATTTCTATTTTCTTGAGGCAGTGGAAAACACAATTTCAGCCCGCCCACCAAGGCCAGCCCAACCTGGGTTTACTTCAAAGTGACAATAGAAACAGGGCTTAAATTATGTTTGTCTCTCTCTCTCTCTCTCTCTCTCTCTCTCTCTCGCTCTCTCGCTCTGTATGTATGTATACAGAGTTGGCAGGAGGAGGTGCTATTGTACCAGGAGGAGGTGGAGGGTCTGAGTGTTCTAGCCCAGCAGGTCATAGATGAGACCCACATCAGCAGCCGGGTTAGCACCAGAGCTACCCAGCTCACCTCCCGCTACCACACCCTGCTACTGCACCTACTGGTACGACCTGCTCAGTTACACACATAGGCAGGAACACACAAGCATACACACACACACACACACACACACCTTGGAGCAATTTACACATCCCAGATTGCTACCACAGTGCAGAATCTCCATTTCTATCTTTTTGTCTTGGGCTGTCTGTTGATGTACTGCAGGAGAGCATCAAGCAACTGCAGGTGGAGGTGTGTTGCATCGAGGAGGCCCAGAATGTGTTCAGGACCTTCTCTGATTGGCTGAGCTCGGCCCAGAACAACTTCAGCACCATGGCCATCAGCATAAGTGTAGTAGACCGTCTTACCATGGAGAGGAAGATGAAGACACTGGAGGTACAGTAACAGACTCTTCTTACAGCCGCTGCCCTGAGTCTGGCGACCGAGACTACAGTCTGAGCTTCAGCTAAATGGAAGCCATGCCTCTAGCAGCTTAGTTGGTAGGCAACAACTGGTATGTCGCAAAAGTAAGCTCTTTTGAAATACTTTTTCAGTGCGGACCTAGTGTACTTTACCATCACAGTGACACTACCAAGTCTCAAACTCTCTTTGCTTTCTTTCATCCTCTGAAAAGGTTATGGTCACAGGCGTAACTGCTTCTGTTTACACTCTGTGTGTCTTTCCTCCAGGCTCTTCAGGGTGACATGGAGCAGGGCCACCGCTTCCTGAAGACGATGCGTGAGAAGACAGAGCGGGCCGTGGCCTTCCTGGAGGAACCAGAAGCTGAGCAGCTGAGGGAGGAGGTGGATGCTCATAGATCCCAGCTAGAGGGCCTGATGGCTGGGCTACGCACGGAGCACAGCTCCCTGGAGAAATGCATCTCCCTCTCCAAAGACTTCCTGGACAAGTACAAGGTCCAGGCACAGTGGCTCGCTGAGACCAAGGCTTTGTTAAGCTCACCCATCGATCTCAAAGCTGAGCTCTACCAGAAGAAGGCTCAGTTAGCCAAATATAAGGTACATAGGCTAGCTGATGTCATGCTAATCTGCTTGGTAGCTCACATGCTGCTATGTTTACTGTTGATAACCTCAACTTCCCGATGGATATCTATCTGTCTGTCTGTCCGTCTATTTAGTTGTGCTGCGGTAGAAATAATAATTTTCAACAACAGCTGAATGATTTATTAACATTTAAAGAACATTTTCTTCCTCACGTAGACAATCCAGCAGACAGTGCAGTCCCACGAGTCAGCGGTGAGGTCAGTGGTCGAGAAAGGAGAGGTTCTGCTGGATATGGTCTGTGACCCCACCATCAGAGACAACATGAACAGGTTGCAGACTGACTACCAGGAACTCTGCACTGCAGCCAAGGTAGGTGTCCTGCATTGAAAGCTGTAATGCTGCGCTTTGGACTCAATGGGTCTACGCGCTACCGTTATACTACAGACACTTCTAGCTAGAAGAGCTAAAGGCGCCTTGAAAAAATACCATTAAACATAACCCCTAAACGTCTTTTAATTGCTACCACTTGCAGTGATCATCTACTACATTATTAGTGAGTTCCATCATCTGTAATCATCTTACCTGATTGGTGTGGCTGTGGAGACGTCTACTGTAATTGTCTATGAGAGAAAGTGTTTTGAACTTGTTTTCAGAGCCAGGTCCAGAGTCTGGTGGAGTGGGTGAAGGAGCATGAGTGCTACAACAGTGAGCTCCAGGAGGTGGAGAAGTGGCTCCTACAGATGTCCAGTAGGCTGGTCACCTCAGACTCCATGCAGACCTGTAGTATGGAGACGGCCACACAACAACTGGCCCGCCACAAGGTGGGTGACTGACTGATGTCATGGAATGGAACCGTATGAGAATCAATCAGAATGAAATTATGTAATAATTGCCATGGAATTATGCTTCTGAAGTTCAAAACCAACAATCTAAAATGCAATTGTTGTCTACAACTTTTTCTAATCTTAACTCTTGTCTGTCACATTTCTCAGGCAATCATGGAGGAAATAACTCGTTTTGAGGAGCGCCTGACCAGTCTGAAGGAGAAAGGAGATGACTTGGTGTCCAGCTGTACAACGGACCAGATGCAGGCTAAGACCAGCCAGCAGGTCAAGGCTCACCATCAGGGCACCAGAGACAGCTACTCAGCCATCTGCAGCAGTGCACAGTGTGTGAGTACTATAGTAACACGCTACGCTGCTCTGTTCTACTCTCTTACTGTTTCCATCTCCCTCTAACCTGCCCCATCTTCTCACTTGTCTTGGTGTGTCTGTGTCTTCATCAGGTTTACCAGAGTCTGGACAGAGAACTGCAGAAGCATGTCAGTCACCAGGACACGCTGCAGCAGTGCCAGACCTGGCTCTCCACCGTCAATGAGGAGCTACTGCTGCACTGTCAACCTCCCTTTGGCATGCAGGAGGCCCTCAAACAGGTGTCTGACTGACTGACTGGTTATCCCCTTGCTCTTTTATAGGCAGAGAATGAGAATCAAATGACACAGTAATGTTGTTTCCATGACAACTGGGTTATGCCTTGAAGTTCTGGAATTTCATCACCATTCTGAATTCCTTCATCAAGTCAAATAGAAAGCTCTGCTTCTGACCTCAATTGGACAACCTGGTTAATTAATATAAATAACGGAAATGAACAAATGTTTTATCAAGCTGATGACATTTGTCTGTATATTCCCCTGTTATCTGTACAGGTGAAGCACTACAGGGCTCTACAGGAGCAGGCCAGTACGTACCTGGACCTGGTGTATTCTGTGTGTGACTTGTCTGATGATGCTGTGAGAGCCACTGCTGCGGAAGTCCAGCAGGTCAAACACACGGTGTGTGGGCTGGTCTTAATGTACATTCTCTTCTGGTCATCACATTGTCCCTACAGTATTGACAACAGGGTTTTCCCCATAAGTTTCAGTTTCAAGTATTTGGCATATGTAACATGCTGACCACACCGCTCGTGTTGCGTGCGTGAGTGTTGCAAAATACATTTACACATACATGTAATTCAATCATTGCACACACACTGCTCGTGAGCGTCTGTGTGGCCAGGTGCTAAAATAGAAATTGGTTCTATTTGTGAAGCTCAATGCGCTGCAAGTCCAGTCTCTCCCATCTCCTCATTGGTTTTTAGGAGCTTATACCCACATGGGTGATTGAAAGATAAACTGAGGTCCACACTCCAGGCGGTTGTAGTAATGCACAGTAAAGTTGGTTGCTAAACGTCATATAAAGTCCAAAGAAGAAAAGGAAGCTTGAAGGAAAGAGGAGAGATGATGAGAAACGAAATCGGTTGACCGTTTTATCTGTGGATTAATTGTCGGAGTAGGGAACCTTGTGCATTTCAGGTAAAATCACAACCCAATGTTTATATCCCAGGACAAATTAGCTATCAATAGCAAGCTAGCTAGCTAAATTACCATAAATGTTTAATGCTTTTTGACCTATCTAGAATCTAAAAGGTTTCTTCGGCTGTCCCCATAGGAGAACCATTTGAATTAACCTTTTTGGTTCCAGTTGGAACCCTTTTGTGGTTCCATGTAGAACCCTTGCCACAGAGGGTTCTACATGGAACCCAAAAGAGTTCTACCTGAAACCAGAAATTGTTATGCTATGGGGACAGCTGTAGAACCCTTTTGGAACCCTTTTTTCTAAGAATATGCATAGGTTGACTTCCTTGTTGTTCTGCACTCAGCTGTGTACTTCATGTTGTACTGTACAGATGGAGGAGAGGATGTTGAGCTCCCAGGAGCTATGTGAGGGCTGGAGGGAGATAAAGGAGCAGAAGCAGGAGCTATCTGATCAGTTCCAGGATATGGAGCAGCAGCTTCTCAGCCTCTCCAGAAGACCAGCCGAGCTCGAGACCAAGATCGCCCTCAACATGCTCACCCAGGCCAAGGTAGGAAGCATGGTCAATCCCACAACATGCTCACCCAGGCCAAGGGAGGAAGCAGGGTAAATCACACAACATGCTCACCCAGGCCAAGGTAGGAAGCAGGGTTAATCCCACAACATGCTCACCCAGGCCAAGGTAGGAAGCAGGGTTAATCCCACAACATGCTCACCCAGACCAAGGTAGGAAGCAGGGTTAATCCCACAACATGCTCACCCAGGCCAAGGGAGGAAGCAGGGTTAATCCCACAACATGCTCACCCAGACCAAGGTAGGAAGCAGGATTAATCCCACAACATGCTCACCCAGGCCAAGGTAGGAAGCAGGGTTAATCCCACAACATGCTCACCCAGGCCAAGGTAGGAAGCAGGGTTAATCCCACAACATGCTCACCCAGGCCAAGGTAGGAAGCAGGATTAATCCCACAACATGCTCACCCAGGCCAAGGTAGGAAGCAGGGTTAATCCCACAACATGCTCACCCAGGCCAAGGTAGGAAGCAGGGTTAATCCCACAACATGCTCACCCAGGCCAAGGTAGGAAGCAGGGTTAATCCCACAACATGCTCACCCAGGCCAAGGTAGGAAGCAGGGTTAATCCCACAACATGCTCACCCAGGCCAAGGTAGAGACCTGATGACAGACCTAAGTGGTTGAAACATTGTCACCAATTAACCACATCAAATCAAATTGTATTTGTCATATGCAAATACAACAGTGAAATGCTTACTTACAAGCCCTTAACCAACAATGCAGTTTTAAGAAAGTATGTACTAAAATAAACTGAAGTAAAAAATAAATAAATACAAATATAAATTAAAAATAAGAACATTTGAAAAATAACTAATAATTAAACAGCAACAATAAAATAACAGGGAACATAGACCGCAGTGTGCAGAGTAAAACATATGCAGTACCAGTCAATAGTTTGGACACCTACTCATTCAAGGGTTTTTCTTTATTTTTACTATTTTCTACATTGTAGAATAATACTGAAGACATCAAAACTATGAAATAACACATATGGAATCATGTAGTAACCAAAAAAATGTTAAACCAATCAAAATATATTTTATATTTGAGATTCTTCAAAGTAGCCACCCTTTGCCTTGATGACAGCTTTGCACACTCTTGGCATTCTCTCAACCAGCTTCACCTGGAATGCTTTTCCAATAGTCTTGAAGGAGTTCCCACATATGCTGAGCACTTGTTGGCTGCTTTACCTTCACTCTGCGGTCCAACTCACCCCAAACCATCTCAATTGGGTTGAGGTCAGGTGATTGTGGAAGCCAGTTCATCTGATGCAGCACTCCATCACTATCTTTATTGGTAAAATAGCCATTACACAGCCTGGAGGTATGTTGGGTCATTGTCCTGTTGAAAAACAAATGATAGTCCCACTAAGCGCAAACCAGATGTCATGGCGTATCGCTACAGAATACTGTGGTAGCCATGCTGGTTAAGTGTGGCTTGATTTATAAAAAAGCAGCAAAGCACCATCACACCTCCTCCTCCATGCTTCGTGGTGGGAACTACACATGCAGAGGTCATCAGTTCACCTACTCTGCTTCTCACAAAGACACAACAGTTGGAACCAAAAATCGCAATATGGACTCATCAGACCAAAGGACAGATTTCCACCGGTCTAATGTCCATTGCTCGTGTTTCTTGGCCCAAGCAAGTCTCTTCTTATTATTGGTGTCCTTTAGTAGTGGTTTCTTTGCAGCAATTTGACCATGAAGGCCTGATTCACGCAGTCTCCTCTGAACAGCTGATGTTGAGATGTGTCTGTTACTTGAACTCTGTGAAGCATTTATTTGGGCTGCAATTTCTGAGGCTGATAACTCTAATGAACTTATCCTCTGCAGCAGAGGTAACTCTGGGCCTTATTTTCCTGTGGCGGTGCTCATAAGAGCCAGTTTCATCATGGCGCTTGATGGTTTTTGCGACTGCACTTGAAGAAACGTTCAAAGTTCCTGAAATGTTACGCATTGACTGACCTTCATGTCTTAAAATAATGATGGACTGTCATTTCTCTTTGCTTATTTGAGCTGTTCTTGCCATAATATGGACTTGGTCTTTTGCCAAATAGGAATATCTTCTGTATAGCACCCCTACCTTGTCACAACACGACTGATTGGCTCAAACGCATTAAGAAGGAAAGAAATTCCACAAATTAACTTTTAACAAGGCACACCTGTTATTTGAAATGCATTCCAGGTGACTACCTCATGAAGCTGGTTGAGAGAATGCCAAGAGTGTGCAAAGGTGTCATCAAGGCAAAGGGTGGCTATTTGAAGAATCTGTTTAATACTTTTTTGGTTACTACATGAATTCCATATGTGTTATTTCATAGTTTTGATGTCTTCACTATTATTCTACAATGTAGAAAATAGAAAAAATTTAAATACAAACTTGAATGAGTAGGTGTGTCCAAACTTTTGACTGGCACTGTCGCACTTCCATCTTCACTGGATCCCTAAGAAGACTTAAGTTTGATCTCTCCACATTGAATCTAGATTCAAGAAGTGTGTAACAGTCAATATCAGTTTC
The DNA here is from genome assembly GCF_016432855.1 of Salvelinus namaycush. NCBI lineage: Eukaryota > Metazoa > Chordata > Actinopteri > Salmoniformes > Salmonidae > Salvelinus > Salvelinus namaycush. Next base: position 8,167,015 of record NC_052334.1, on the reverse strand, counting down.
ACCGATTAGCAGTTTGCTCATATACAAACCACTAGCACAGCAGGAGATCAAACATGCACATTGCTCAAATCCAATAAATCTCTCTCCAACAGGAGTTTAGCCAACAGCTGCAGAGTAAACAAGCCACCCTATCCAGTATGACAGAGAGTGTGAGTCGTCTGACTGCGGGCCAGGACAGCCCGGAACATGGGGAGATAGGGCGTCTGAGCCATGCCTGGCTGGGGTTGTTTCACCAAGCTAACAGGCTGCAGGGCCAGAGACAGGAGGACCTGCAGAGGATCCAGGAGTACCACAACTGCATCACAGCCATGGAGGCACTGTTTGAGCAAGTGTCCAAGGAGTGGGATAACCTGGCCAGGTGGGGTCATCTATCTATCTGAAACCTATCACTGAGTTACTATAGAATGAGATCTATTGCACTAACTTTGCTCTGATTCCACCCACAATAATATCACAATGCACAATTAAAGTTCATACATAATGTTTTGACAACATCACAAAAAAGCAAAAAGGTAGAATTTCTTTGGTTCTGTTTGGCTGACTCCAGCAGGTCTTGTTGCTATTTGCTAGTGAATGAGCAGTCCCTTTCATTGCAAAATTCTATTGATGTGGGACCAGCCTCCAGTTTATGTAAATAGAAGATTGACTCTGTGTGGGATCAATAGCTGAATAGTCATAGTTGCCATGACAGTGGTAACATGACTTAAGAGTTTGAGAGCTGTACCAACATTCTAAAAACCATGACAATGTCTCTCAAACATTCCCTTTCAGCAGTAGACCTGAACTTCTTCTAATCACTCTATTTTCATTAGAATATGTCTTAACTTTGAAAAAGAGTCATTATAATATCCAGTAATTTTATATTTTCATATCCTCCCTAGGACTGATGCTGAAAGTTCATCTGAGCACTTGGAGGCGCTGAAGAAACTCGCCGTAGCTCTCGAAGACCAGAAGGGAACTCTGGAGGACCTGAAGGACCAGAGGCAGAAAGTCACCCACCACCTGAACCTGGATGACAAGGAGTTGGTGAAGGAACAGATCAGCCATTTTGAGCAGCGCTGGGTTCAGCTGCAGAGCCTCATCAACAGGAAGATACAGGACTCGGTGCTGACCCTGGAGGACATGGCCAAGGTGTGTGAGTGTTGTAAAAGGCAGAATACACATTTCAGTTCTAATCAATGGACAATAAAGTATCTATTTTACTCTATTCTATTCAGGTGGAGGCCCGTCTAAGGGAGGCCAGGGAGTGGGCCGAAGAGCAGCAGCCAGGCCTTTCTGAAGCCATGAAGATGAGTCCTCCTCCAGAGCTGGCCCAAAGCTTCCTATTCGACCACCTCAGCATTTGCAGCGAACTGGAGGCCAAGCAGCTGCTTCTGGCCCAGGCCATGAGTGATGCTGACCGTGTCCTGGCTCACCTGGGGCTCAACGAGTGCCAGCGCCTGCAGCAGCTCATCTCAGACACTCAGGCCGAGGTGGAGTCACTCAGCGTGAAGGTGGGAGAAGGTTTTATAAAAGGCCATTTGGGTTTCTCACCTCTCCTGCACATGCATGTATACCTTATGTTTACACTGTAACTCATGTTACAAAAATATATATATTTTTATTAAATAAAGGTGGCTCAACGCAGGAAGCACCTCAGCAAGGCCTTCACTGAGAGGACCCAGTTCTTGCAGGCTGTCAACCAGTCCATCACCTGGGTCCAGCAGAATGAGAAGAAGGCCCAGGCGGAGGAGTACATTGCACTGCTACCTGACGACCTGGCCAAGCAGGTTAAGGCCTGCAGGAACATCCAGAGCAGCCTGAAGGCCTACCAGAGCGAGCTGACCTCCCTGTGGTCTCAGGGCAGAGACCTGATGAAGGACGCCACGCAGGACGAGAAGGTGGAGATGCTCACCAAGCTGCAGGAGCTGCAGAACATCTTTGAAAAAGCCCTGCAGAAATGTGTCCAGAGGCTCCAAGAACTGGACAAGGTGCTTGTCTCCAGGAAGTACTTCAAGGCAGACCTGGAGAAGACGTGTCAGTGGCTGAAACAAGCAGACATAGTGACCTTCCCTGAGATCAACCTCATGAATGGCGACTTGGAGCTGAACGTGCAGCTGTTGAAGTACCGGCAGATAGTAGAGCAGGCAATGGAATATGAAAACCTCTTACTGATCGTCCAGAGAACTGGTCAGGAGATCCTGCCCACTCTGAATGAAGTGGACCACTGTTATTTGGATGAGAAACTCAATGCCCTGCCACAGAAATACAACAGCATACTGGCTCTGGCCAAAGAGAAACAGGAGAAGATCGAGCAGGCCATCCTAGCCAGAAAGGAGTACGCCTCATTCATAGACGTGACTCATAAAGCATTGAAAGAGCTTGAGGAGCAGTTCCATAACTTAGGGATGCAGCCTGTTGGTCTGCAGACAGAGGAGGTTGTGAATTTACTGAGCGACTACAAAGCTCTTCAGGTAGATCTGGGCAACCTTGGTCTGGCTGTCAGTGAACTGAACCAGAAGAAAGAAGGCTTCCGCAGCACTGGTCAACCCTGGAGACCTGAAGAGTTGACCCAGCTGGTGAGCCTTTACAATGGGCTCAAGAGGCTCATCGAACAGCGGGTGGAGCATCTCAACGACACACTGGGGTCCTTCGAGGACCACAAGGCCATGGCCATGCAGGTGGACTCTGAGCTAAAGGCTACCAAAGAAGAGCTAGTCAAGGTCAACGCAGAGACCCAGTCGGCGGAGGAGAGGCTGAAGAATTACCATGCCCTGGCCGGGAGTCTTCAGAGCGCCAGCTCTCACCTTTCCAGACTCATGGAGCAGATGGATAACTTGGCTCCTCAGCTGGACAAGGCTGCCCATGAGGCTTCCAGGGAACAGGTGGTCCTTTGGCAGGAGGAGCTGCAGTCCCTACAGTCTGCCGTGGGGGAGCTGATAGTGGAATGTGAGAATAGGTTTGTCCAGAGTAAAGACTTTGAGACGGAGGTGAAGAGAACGCTGGACTGGCTGCAGCATATCAGGGATGAGCTGGGCTGTGCTGTGGTAGTGGTGGACGTGAGGGTAGAAAAGGTCCAGGAAGAGATCAGGAAACAGCAGATAATGCAGGATGAGGTTCAGTCCAGGCTGAGGATCGTGGCGGCCCTGAGCAGTAGGGAGAAACAGAAGTACACCAGCGCCAACGAACTGGTCCCAGCCCACGTTGACCTGAGCCTGGAGGAGATGGCCAATCTACAGGCTGATGTACAGCAAGCAATGAGTTTCAAACAGGTAAGAAAATATCATACTGTCTCAATATATATATTACAATTTAAGGGAGTTGGGTTTTTTCCGGGGTTTTTAGAAATCCCGGTTGGAGAATTCCATCTGAGAACTTTGGGAAAGTATATGGAATTTTCCAAACCTGTAATAATGGCAGTAACATAGCCTATTGGTTGACATTTTGTATTGGTGTTGTTGGCTTCACATATTCACCCTCTCGATTCCCATGTCTGTTCTCCAGATCACCCTGGAGCAGGCCTTGGCGTTGTGTCAGAAGTACCACTTCCGGATGCAGTCTGCGTGTGAGTGGCTGGAGGACGCTGTGGCCTTCCTACAGCTGGCCAGTCTGGGGGTGGACGTAGAGAACTACGAAGAGTGTCTCCGCCAGCAGGAGGACATCCTGGCCTCAGAGCAGGTGGCTGCTCTATTAAAGACACAATGCTATAAGAAAATTAAAACAAAGCTTCAATTAATTGCATCTTATGAATGTTGGCCTTTTTGCCTTTGTTTGATGTAATGGGTTGCCTGTTGCAAGCTAGCCTGGTCCCTGATCTGTTGGTGCTCTTGCCAGATACATTTCAGTATGACAATGAGTGACAGGAAGTGGGCATGATAGCACAGACTAGCACTCAGGCTAGCTTCAAGCACTTGTTCATTTATTTACGCAACAGGATAAGAGTTAAAGTTGTTCTCTCCCTTTTTCCTGGGAGCAGAAGTTCCTAGACCACCTGCAAGAGTTGGAGGCTCTGCCCCCCCAGCTGGAGAACCTGGTTAACCCCACAGCCAAGGAACAGCTCAGACTGAATGTGGAGTCTGCTCAGCAGAGAGGAGTGGAGGTCCGAGATCAGCTGCAGAATCACCAGGATGTCCTGATCAGGTACAGAATTAGAAGAAAAGATTGTAACCAAAACATTGACAATAGGGGTTTAAAAGTTTTGAATATATATATAGAGAGAGACGTTGGTGCAGAGATGGGTAACTCAAGACCGAGAGTGATTGGATTGGATTGTCTTAATGTGATCGTCATCATTATGACATACTCAATTGAAACTTAGACATTATATACCCTCCAACACATTTTCCCCCTCCAACACAATGTAGTGTATCATACAGATGTTGGATCTTACTTTGGCCAGTATTGTTGCAGCAAAAATAAAACTGCAGCAACATGATTTGCAGCAACATCGCAGGATTTAAATCATGAAGCTCATCTGCATATCCTGTGGTGCATGAATATTATCAGCAACAAAAGAGTGATCAATTTAAGATCCTATATCTGTATGTTCTATCTTCTGTAAATACTTGGCTGCACCATGAAATGTCCTATTGGGACAATAACTGAATTTAATTGAACTGAATTAAATTGACTGTCCCTAGCTGTGTGGCCAAGTGGAAGTCTTACCAGGAGGCGAGGCAGACGGTGATTGAACTGATGAACGAGGCAGAGCAGAAGCTTACTGAGTTTTCCACCGCAAAGGCTGCCACCTTTCTGGAGGCCGAGGAGAAACTCAGGAGTCACAGGGTAAAAGAGGACCATGGGAAAATAAAGAGTGTCTTCTATTTTGACTTGTACATTCTTGGTTACTTTGCTAATGACGGAGTAATCAGATCAATAATCTTTAGTCATCAAAGCACAAAGTTAACATTAGTAAACATTTTCCAGAGAGAACTTGATGTGTTAAGAACTTACCCTCTGGGCACACACTGGTTGAATCAACGTTGTTGATTCCCAGTCTCAATGAACCTACGTTGAACTAACATGGAATAGACGTTGAATTGACATCTGTGCCCAGTGGGTAATATGTGGATTTACAATGACTCCTCCATTGTGTGTATATTCCCTCCTTCCTTCCTCCCTGCCAGTCCCTGGTGTCGATGGTGAATGGGTTCCAGGAGAAGCTGACAGGGCTGGAGGAGCAGGCATCACAACTGGAACTGGTGGGGAGTGAGGCCAGCAAGGCCACCATCAGCCGCTCCATGACCACGGTGTGGCAGCGCTGGACCCGGCTTCGCAGCGTGGCACGAGGGCAGGAGAGGGTACTGGAGGACACGGCCCAGGAGTGGAGGACCTTCAGAGAGAAGGTACTGCAACGCTAAACATTAAACATGACTAGATGAGTTGTGAGTACAAAGCAAAACAACGCCAAGCGTTTCTTATTCAAATAGTACAATTTCACTCTGTAGCCTAAACAAATAAACTGTAGAGAAGACAATAGTAAGAACTAAACAGTATACTAATAGCATATACTGTATTGTGTATCTGTTCCCCATATATCCTGACATTATAGATCCTAGCCTGATCCATATGTTAGTGCTTACAGCTTATGTTTGGCATAACAACTATCATAGATGTTTGCTGCAGTATATAAGCACAAACACATCTGGAACGAGGCTAAATAGGTACAGCACAGTATTTTACATGTGCCTGTCTTCGTTCATTTCAGATGGTGAAGCTGAGGAGCATGGTGGAGGATCTACAGAGCCGTATTATAGACTGTGTTGTGGAGAAGGCCTCCAAGGCTACCCTACAGTCTGTGTTGGACCAGCATGAGCTGCTAATCCAGGATGTAGAGAGAGAGCTGTCCTCCCTCACCCTGCTGCGTCAGTATGCCCTCAGCCTGCTCCATGATGTGGAGGTCCCTTCACCATCACCCACCTCTGGACAGGACGAACTACCCAGTCTCAAGGAGATCAGAGCAGTACAAGACCACCTGGAAAGGTATTGAAACGATCAATATTGTTTTTTTACATGGATCAGTTGGTCACTCACAAATTAGATTAGCCTTCAAATGTCAGTTCTAGACGTTGCTTTCGTGGCTAGAATATGATCTGTTGGTTATAATTGTAAACAACTCAATAGGCCTATCAGAAGGACCTGAATGCTTAGTATTACTTACTTAATCCTCTTCATTCCGAGAGGAACATAGGGCTAAAATTTCCATCGCCTTCACTCTTGAAAACAGATAATAGTGGTTTTATTTCTCTCCTCCACCAGTCTGCTGCAGCAGGCGCAGACCAAGCGTACCCAGGCTGGGGTGGAGCTGAGGGACAGAGAGGAGGTAGAGAAGAATTTGAGTGTGGTCAAAGCCTGGATCCAGGAGACCAGGGAGATGCTCCTCAACCCCACCTCAGATATAGATGCTCTGCTGCAGGAGCTGGAGGTAAGCAGCTGGCAAACCCTATGGAACTAAAGACAGAGTTAACACCATCTGACACATCATTGTATTGACTACACATGACTCTGTCACAAAAATAACTAGTTCATTGCCAAAATTCCATAAGGCATTTACTCAACTGTTGTTTCCAGCAGTATTGTATGCTATGGTGTAGTCTCAGGCTGGGATCGATGCTAGCTATGGTGTGAATTAAAGAATTGTTATGTGAGTTGCTTGTTTTCGAGTATTGGCACATGTGGACATGACCATGTTTCTCCTATGTATTGTACAGGTGGTTCACGGTGATGTGATTGGCTACCTTCAGCATGTGGATAAGATAGCAGAGCAGCAGCAGAGCAAGTATCTGGACCTGTACACCATCCTGCCCTCAGAGATCTCCATGCAGCTGGCTGAGGTGTCCCTAGCACTGGGGGCCATCCAGGACCAGGTACTGTACTGGACTATGTAGGGCATAACCCCCCCCCCCCCCCACACACACACGTACACACACATTTTGCCATGGGGCCGAGCGAAGATTTTGGAGTTTTATAACTAATTTCCTGCAATTCTACACATTTTGCCATATGGTGTTTGCAGTTTTTAATATGATAACTGATGAATTACCCACCCCAGTCGGTAATTCAACCATTCTCACTACAAGTTTAGATACCTGGCCGCTAGACTAACTTACCAATCCCCCAAAAATTGATGACATGGGCTAATTGAGTTGATTTTTATTGACCTTTATTTAACTAGGCAAGTCAGTTAAGAACAAATTCTTATTTTCATTGATGGCGTAGGAACAGTGGGTTAACTGCCTTGTTCAGGAGCAGAAAGACAGATTATTATTATTATTATATATATATTTTTACCTTGTCAGCTCAGGGATTCAATCTCGCAACCTTTCGGTTACAAGTCCAACACTCTAACCACTAGGCTACCTGCTGATGCACGACCAAATTTCAAAATCAACTATCTTTTACTGATGTACATTATAACAGGGTTGATTTGTGTATTTCCTTCCTCTTCTGATTTTCCCAAGGTTCTATCCAAAGAGAAAGAGATCCAGAAGACAAGAGACATCAAGGAGGACATCAGTTCCAGGATCCATGACGTGTCAGAGAAGATGAAATCCATCTCCACCAGTCTCAATGACAAAGCCAGCGATGTCCGACACGGTAAAGACGAGACCAAGGTGAGCGCGAGCTGAAGAGGCTCATGCATACAGCTCTTAATCAGGGTTGGGGTCAATTTCATGTCAATTTAGTAAATTCAGGAAGTAAACTCAAATATTCCAAATACTATTTTCTGCTCTTAACGTGTGTTGTTTTCCCTCTACATACAAAGTGAATGAGCATACAGAGCTGTTATCTTGGTAAGTTTATTTAACTCAGAGTTTCTCTCCTCTCCACAGTGTCTTTGTGATGACCTGGAGAGCTGTCATCGGACTCTGTCAGAGCTGGATGCTGCAGTCCAGGAGTTCAGCAGACGGAACCCCATCTTGGCCAAACAGCTGAGTGATGCCATCGTCAAGTTAGGAGACATCCACCACCACACTGCCAGCCTGGCCGAGTGTAGGACCATCTGGTTCAAAAAGGTTAGGAACCAATTGTATCAAGAAAAGGTTGGGGAAAAATACAAAATACATGGGAAGTCTAGTTGTTGTTACACTGTTGTTGTTGTTACCCCGAAGATGTGGCATCAATGTACGGTGTTGACCAGAGTGTTTACAGGGGCCATTTGACTTTTAATCCTTGTAATACCATAACACACATTGTCAGTGTCACTAAGGTATCCATTTCCCTGACGCCTGTTCCCTAGTTCCTCATTGCCTCTCTTGTTATCTCTCCCCTCCAGGCAGGGACCCATCTAGAGGAGTACAATGAGATGCTGGACTTCATAGTGAGGTGGTCGGAGAAAGCCAAGGGCCTGGTGAGGGCCAACATCATCTGGAACTCCTCCTCTCATCTGCAGGAACAGATACGGATGGACGAGGTGGGTGGAGAACGACATGAATAAACACATGATGGAGAGCTGCTGGATTAAAATGCTAATACAAACTGTATTAAGCCCTCTCGCTGTTCACTTCCACTGTACCCTCTGCAGCTATACTGGTGGTGTGTGTGTGTGTGTGTGTGTGTGTGTGTGTGTGTGTGTGTGTGTGTGTGTGTGTGTGTGTGTGTGTGTGTGTGTGTGTGTGTGTGTGTGTGTGTGTGTGTGTGTGTGTGTGTGTGTGTGTGTGTGTGTGTGTGTGTGTCAGTAAATATGTGTTCTGTTACCCTGTCTCCTATCATTCTCCCTCTAACCAGGGATCCAGGATGTTGGTTCTCTTTAACCGGCACCTCTCAGGATTCATCCATCACTGTGTGGCACTCATTTTCATAGACAGTGTCCTCTTACTCCATTCATTGCCTGTATTGTGTTGTCTTCCTCCTCTCCCCATCATCAGTCCGTGCTGCGTGAGTCTCGAGAGCTCCATGGGGACCTGCAGGCCATGGGAGAGAAGGTGGATCTGCTGTCTGAGGTGCTGCAGACGGAGAACATGTCCCAGCAGGTGTGTGAGCTGAGCCGCCACACCGAGGAGCTCCAGCAGACCATCAGGACACGGCTGCAGAGCCTTCAGGACGCAGCCAAGGTACTGACTCAGACATACTGAATACACTGGCTTAGCATTTAGCCTAGCATCGGATTTTACTGTTGCATTGTTGTTGTTGTCTTTGTTTCAGAGGCAGTCGTTGACAAAATTATGCACAATGTGTAAATAGCTTTTAGCATCTCAGTGTTATTCTCACCTGTACATAAAAACAATTTCAATTTCATTGATTGACCTGTGTGTAGTCCTATTGACAGACGGTTAACATGAATTGGTTAGCCAGCCAGCTAGCACTCACTAGATTTGGTTTTGGGTTCCAAGAATAACCTGTGTGTCCTGTGTGGTCCCCTCAGAGTATGGAGCCTCTGGAGTACGAGGTGAAGACCCTACAAGTGGCTCTGGAACAGGTCCAAGCTACACTGACCTCTCCTGAACTTGCCCGACAAAGTCTCAAAGAACAACTGGCCCAGAGACAGGTAGCTAACTTCAATTCTAACTTAACCAGAGAATAACACAGAATTTTAAATAGCATTTTATTCTCATATCATGTTCTTGTTGTTGTTGTTCTTCTTCTTCTTCTTCTTCCCATCCTCTTCTTTCTCTGTCTCTTTCTACTTCTCCTACCTACGTCTCACACTTACTTAAGGCTTGACGGTAGAATGTAAAGTTTCCTCCTGTCTGTTCTCCTAGCGTCTGCTGTCGGAGATGGAGGGCTTCAAGCAGCAGGTGGAGGCGGTGCAGCTGTGTCAGAGCGCCCTGCGCGTCCCAGAGGAGGTGATGCCTGGCCTGGCTATCTGTCACACAGCACTGGGCCTACAGCAGGAGGCCAGCCAGCTACAGCATGTTGCAATACAGCAGTGCAACATTCTACAGGTAGGGAGGCCGTAGCACATTGTGTAACGGATGAGAAACCGCATAATGAATAAGACTGCCTGTGACTGAAGACTTGTGTTAGTTCCCCGAGCTAATGCCTAGGTTTTAGCTCAACGTAACAACACAGTCTTGAGGCACACAGAAGACCAGGGTTTTGAATCCAGTTAGCCACACCTGCAAGCCACGAACAGTTCACATCCTACATTGTGCACTGGTATTGACATTCCTTGATTTCCTGTCCTTCTGTAGGAGGCTGTTGTGCAGTATGAGCAGTATGAGCAGGAGGCGAAGCACTTCCAGGGGCTGATAGAGGATGCCCACAGGGTCATCCAGGACCAACCCATTCCTACCAGCAACATCCAGGAACTGCAGGCTCAGATCCTACACCATGAGGTATAGTACACCACATTGACAGTGGAAGAAAATACAATATTTTGCATATATAAAGGAATTGAAAACCTCTAGATTCTGGTACTGGTTCTGATAAGTAGGTATCCAAAACAAATGTAAAAAAAACAACTAAATGAACATTGTATAAGTGTATGCCTACAGTGTATATAGACGCTTAGCTCCCTTGTTGTGACCATAACCACTGACTGTGATCGGGATGCTACTAACAGGAGCTGGCCAAGAAAATCAAGGGTTACCAGGAGGAGATAGCCAGTCTGAACTCGAAGTGTAAGATGCTGACTGTGAAGGCCAAACATGACACCATGCTACTCACTGACACGGAGGGGGCGGGGCTTACCGTGGAGGACCTGGATGGAGACACAGACAAACCGTCTGTTCTTATGGTGACTGGCCGACTTCCCTCCTTTACTAATGATGTGTTTTGTACTGCATGTATTTTCTGATTACCGGTAATTAACTAACTCAGACAAATCACTCCACTGTTAATCCTGCGACCCTTCATCAAATCTGGAATCTCACGGCTAGCATGCTGTCTGTCAGAAAGACTACTGAATGTGCTAGTCTTATTGAGTTCTGCATGAATTATCTGATTGATTAACTAACTCAAACCATCTTGGTGATGGACTGACTCTAAAACGTGAATGCTCTTTGTGTATCTGTCCTCTCTGACTGTCCTGCGGTGTGTCAGATGACGGCTGGCCGCTGTCACACCCTTCTGTCCCCGGTCACCGAGGAGTCTGGGGAGGAGGGTACCAGCAGTGAGATCTCCTCTCCTGTCTGTCGCTCCCCTTCTCCCAGCACTCACACACAGGTATCACCTACTGAGCTCTCTCTCGCTCTCTCTTTCTCTCTCTCTCTCTCTCTCTCTCTCTCTCGCCCTCTCTCTTCCTCTCTCGCTCTCTCTCTTCTACTCTCTCTCTCTCCACTTTCCCTGCAGACCATGAGAGATTAAAGGAATCTCCATCCCCTGTCATCCTGTATTAAATGCATTGCATTAGCACTGATTAACTCATAGCTACTGGCTACTGTACTTCTCCACGAAGTACCTGACAACATAACTTAATGTGTACTGACCTAGACACCAAGTAACACTGTGGTGCCTCTCTGTGAAGGCTTACACATCAACCCCTCTATCTGTGAAGGCGTACACATCAACCCCTCTATATGTGAAAGCTTACACATCAACCCCTCTATCTGTGAAGGCTTACACATCAACCCCTCTATCTGTGAAGGCTTACACATCAACCCCTCTATCTGTGAAGGCTTACACATCAACTCCTCTATCTTTGTAGGCTTACACATCAACCCCTCTATCTGTGAAGGCTTACACATCAACTCCTCTATCTGTGAAGGCTTACACATCAATCCCTCTATCTGTGAAGGCTTACACATCAAATCAAATTTTATTTGTCACATACACATGGTTAGCAGATGTTAATGCAAGTGTAGCGAAATGCTTGTGCTTCTAGTTCCGACAATGCAGTAATATCCAACGAGTAATCTAACCTAACAATTTCACAACAATTACCTTATACACACAAGTGTAAAGGAATGAATAAGAATATGTACATAAAAAAATATATGAATGAGTGATGGTATAGAACGGCATAGGCAAGATGCAGTGGATGGTATAGAGTACAGTATATACATATGAGATGAGTAATGTAGGGTATGTAAACATATAAAAGTGGCATTGTTTAAAGTGGCTAGTTATACGTTACATCAAGATGGCAAGATGCAGTAGATGGTAGAGAGTACAGTATATACATATGAGATGAGTAATGTAGGGTATGTAAACATTAAATAAAGTGGCATTGTTTAAAGTGGCTAGTGATACATTTATTACATACATTTTTCCATTATTAAAGTGGCTGGAGTTGAGTCAGTATGTTGGCAGCAGCCACTCAATGTTAGTGATGGCTGTTTAACAGTCTGATGGCCTTGAGAAAGAAGCTGTTTTTCAGTCTCTCGGTACCTGCTTTGATGCACCTGTACTGACCTCGCCTTCTGGATGATAGCGGGGTGAACAGGCAGTGGCTCGGGTGGTTGATGTCCTTGATGATCTTTTGGCCTTCCTGTGACATCGGGTGGTGTAGGTGTCCTGGAGGGTAGGTAGTTTGCCCCCGGTGATGCGTTGTGCAGGCCTCACTACCCTCTGGAGAGCCTTACGGTTATGGGCGGAGCAGTTGCCGTACCAGGCGGTGATACAGCCCGACAGGATGCTCTCGATTGTACATCTGTAAAAGTTTGAGTGTTTTTGGTGACAAGCCGAATTTCTTCAGCCTCCTGAGGTTGAAGAGGCACTGCTGCGCCTTCTTCACCACGCTGTCTGTGTGGGTGGACCATTTCAGTTTGTCCATGATGTGTACGTCGAGAAACGTAAAACTTTCTACCCTCTCCACTACTGTCCCGTCGATGTGGATAGGGGGGTGCTCCCTCTGCTGTTTCCTGAAGTCCACGATCATCTCCTTTGTTTTGTTGATGTTGAGTGTGAGGTTATTTTCCTGACACCACACTCCGAGGGCCCTCACCTCCTCCTTGTAGGCCGTCTCGACGTTGTTGGTAATCAAGCCTACCACTGTAATGTCATCTGCAAACGTGATGATTGAGTTGGAGGCGTGCATGGCCACGCAGTCGTGGGTGAACAGGGAGTACAGGAGAGGGCTGAGAACGCACCTTTGTGGGGCCCCAGTGTTGAGGATCAGCGGGGTGGAGATGTTGTTACCTACCCTCACCACCTGGGGGAGGCCCGTCAGGAAGTCCAGGACCCAGTTGCACAGGGCGGGGTCGAGACCCAGGATCTCGAGCTTGATGACGAGTTTGGAGGGTACTATGGTGTTAAATGCTGAGCTGTAGTCAATGAACAGCATTCTCACATAGCTATTCCTCTTGTCCAGATGGGTTAGGGCAGTGTGCAGGGTGATTGCGATTGCGTCGTCTGTGGACCTGTTGGGGCGGTAAGCAAATTGGAGTGGGTCTAGGGAGTCAGGTAGGGTGGAGGTGATATGGTCCTTGACTAGTCTCTCAAAGCACTTCATGATGACGGAAGTGAGTGCTACGGGGCGGTAGTCATTTAGCTCAGTTACCTTAGCTTTCTTGGGAACAGGAACAATGGTGGCCCTCTTGAAGCATGTGGGGACAGCAGACTGATATAAGGATTGATTGAATATGTCCGTAAACACACCAGCCAGCTGGTCTGCGCATGCTCTGAGGACGCGGCTGGGGATGCCGTCTGGGCCTGCAGCCTTGCGAGGGTTGACATGTTTAAATGTTTTTCTCACGTCGGCTGCAGTGAAGGAGAGCCCGCAGGTTTTGGTAGCGGGCCGTGTCAGTGGCATTGTAGTGTCCTCAAGAGAGCAAAGAAGTTGTTTAGTCAGTCTGGGAGCAAGACATCCTGGTCCGCGATGGGGCTGGTATTCCTTTTATAGTCCGTGATTGACTGTAGACCCTGCCACATACCTTTCGTGTCTGAGCCGTTGAATTGCGACTCTACTTTCTCTCTATACTGACGCTTAGCTTGTTTGATTGCCTTGCGGAGGGAATAGCTACACTGTTTGTATTCGGTCATGTTTCCGGTCACCTTGCCTTGAATAAAAGCAGTGGTTCGCGCTTTCAGTTTTGCGCGAATGCTGCCATCAATCCACGGTTTCTGGTTTGGGAATGTTTTAATAGACGCTGTGGGTGCAACATCGCCGATGCACTTGCTAATAAACCCGCTCACTGAATCAGCGTATACATCAATGTTGTTGTTCGCCGCAATGCGGAACATATCCCAGTCCACGTGATCAAAGCAATCTTTAAGCATGGAATCCGATTGGTCGGACCAGCGTTGAACAGACCTGAGCGCGGGAGCTTCCTGTTTTAGTTTCTGTCTATAGGCAGGGAGCAACAAAATGGAGTCGTGGTCAGCTTTCCCGAAAGGAGGGCGGGGGAGGGCCTTATATGCGTCGCGGAAGTTAGAATAACAATGATCTAGGGTTTTGCCAGCCCTGGTTGCACAATCGATATGCTGATAGAATTTAGGGAGCCTTGTTTTCAGATCAACTCCTCTATCTGTGAAGGCTTACACATAAACCCCTCTATCTGTGAAGGCTTACACATCAACCCCTCTATCTGTGAAGGCTTACACATCAACTCCTCTATCTGTGTAGACTGACATATCAACTCCTCTATCTGTGAAGGCTTACATATGAACTCCACTATCTGTGTAGGCTTACACATCAACTCCTCTATCTGTGAAGGCTTACACATCAACTCCTATCTGTGAAGGATTACACATCAACTCCTCTATCTGTGTAGGCTTACTTTGCTCACTTGTGTTGTCTTCTTTCAGATGGGACGAGACACCCTCCCCAGAGCTCCCGTACAGGAGCTAAATGACCCGATGTTTGAATCTGAGGCTAACCTAGATGACCTTCAACGCTCCTGGGAGACCCTGGAGAATGTGGTACGCAATTCATATATACCTAATTTATACTGCTACCTATATTACCGTTCAAAAGTTTGGTGTCAAAAGTTTGGTATGAGATCTTCAGTTTCTTGGCAATTTCTCGCAAGGAATAGCCTTGAACAAGAATAGACTGACGAGTTTCAGAAGAAAGACTTTGTTTCTGGCCATTTTGAGTCTGTAATCGAACCCACAAATGCTGATGCTCCAGATATTCAGCTAGTCTAAATAAATCTGCCGTTTCCAGCTACAATAGTCATTTACAACATTATTAACAATGTCTCCACTGTATTTCTGATCAATTTGATGTTATTTTAATGGACAAAAAAAAATTCTAAGTGACCCCAAACTTTTGAACGGTAGTGTATGTCCTATCCTCACTTGCTTTTATGTTTGAATACCTCACCTATTTGGAAAAGTTTACAAATCAACTGTGAAGTACAACTATTTTTGACTACTGCTATGTCCTCTCCTGTCCAGATCAGTGAGAAGCAGAGGTCTCTGTATGAGGCGCTGGAGAAGCAGCAGTGCGACCAGGGTTCTCTTCAGTCTATCTCCTCTAAGATTGAGGCCATCGAGGCCAAACTCAACAAGCCACTGGAGGCTGACCGGAGCACCGATAGTCATATGGAAGCCCATCAGGTAAGGGAGTATCAGTATCACTTGAGACTGAAAACATAACACTTTGCTATGCTCAAGGTACCAATTTCCGCATGACCTCTAGGTATGCTCATGACCCTATGTTTTCCATATTCGTCAACTACAATGTGATATTATGGTTCCAACCCTAATCAATGCTCAGTGCTCAGCATAGCCTTCCCACCCTAACTAACAGTGTTATTCCCTCTACCAGGCCGTGGTGGAGGAGGTTCAGAGTCTGCAGGAGGAGATAGACAAGCTGCAGACCAGCTTCTCAGACCAGCTTGGTTCTGCTGCTGTGGACGACCCGGCCGACCAGCTGGCCATGCAGTCCACCCTCACTGTCCTGTCTGAGAGGATGGTCACCATACAGATGAAGGCCTCAGGAGAACGACAGCTACTGGAGGTAGTCAAGCTCCGTGTTCTATATCTGTGGCAGACACTGCCTCAGATTTTTATTGATATTTTATTGTGTTACTATTTTTCCTTTCGTTTATATAGCGAATTTTTGCATTTCACGGTAAGATTGTGTTCAGCGCACATGACAAACAAAATGTGATTTGATTTTGATTTGATGTTAATTAAGCAGTAGATTTGAAGGTTTGAGTGTCTAAGTTGAGATGGCCATTAAAAGTATGTAAATTGAGGAGTCAAGCTTCGTGAGCATAACAACTAGCTGTGCCTAGCATATTTCATGTGATGTCTTGTCCCGTGCTGCCCTGCTCTGTCCAGGAGCGTGTCAGTGACCGTCTTGAGGAGCAGCATCAGGAGCGTGTCAGTGACCGTCTTGAGGAGCAGCATCAGGAGCGTGTCAGTGACCGTCTTGAGGAGCAGCATCAGGAGCGTGTCAGTTACCGTCTAGAGGAGCAGCATCAGGAGCGTGTCAGTGACCGTCTAGAGGAGCAGCATCAGGAGCGTGTCAATGACCGTCTAGAGGAGCAGCATCAGGAGCGTGTCAGTGACCGTCTAGAGGAGCAGCATCAGGAGCGTGTCAGTGACCGTCTAGAGGAGCAGCATCAGGAGCGTGTCAGTGACCGTCTAGAGGAGCAGCATCAGGAGCGTGTCAGTGACCGTCTAGAGGAGCAGCATCAGGAACGTGTCAGTGACGGTCTAGAGGAGCAGCATCAGGAACGTGTCAGTGACGGTCTAGAGGAGCAGCATCAGGAGTGTGTCAGTGACCGTCTAGAGGAGCAGCATCAGGAGCGTGTCAGTGACCGTCTAGAGGAGCAGCATCAGGAGCGTGTCAGTGACCGTCTAGAGAAGCAGCATCAGGAGCGTGTCAGTGACCGTCTAGAGAAGCAGCATCAGGAGCGTGTCAGTGACCGTCTAGAGAAGCAGCATCAGGAGCGTGTCAGTGACCGTCTAGAGGAGCAGCATCAGGAGCGTGTCAGTGACCGTCTAGAGGAGCAGCATCAGGAGCGTGTCAGTGACCGTCTAGAGAAGCAACATCAGGAGCGTGTCAGTGACCGTCAAGAGGAGCAGCATCAGGAGCAGACCTTACAACATTACCTCAACCAAGCTGACCAGATGGACCAATGGTTGCTCAGCACCCGCGAAGCCCTCCGTCCCAGTGCTGAGGAGGAGCAGCTCATAGACGGCCAGGTTAGAACAGAGGTCCCCCTACTGGCAGATAAACACACGCACGCACTCACACATGCACAAACGCACGCACGCACGCACACACACACACAGACGCAAATATGCACAGACACACACATGCACACAGACAGAGTCCCTTTGTTTAACAGTTCCTCAGTGATTCACATGAGTTTTCCCCTTTTACCCAGCCGTTCATTTAACTTCCAATGATTAAATCTCACTATAACTCCTGCTTTTTGATTCTGCCTCTCACATATGGATCGACCCCGCTTTGTAGGAACCTGGCAGCAGTAAACAAGAGTGTAAGCAGCATAGTTAGAGGGCGGGGCTGCCTTCAGGGTTAGGTTACTAAGCGGCTGTAACACTAGTCTAGTTATGCAGATTATGCAGATGTCTTTCGTGTCTCTACATGGGGCCTATTCAGTGACAACATAGGGGCCGGGTCAGCAGGGGGGCTGGCTTATTCGTTAGATTAATTGAATTCCGACTGCAGGGATTGGTTGGTGGCGGAAGTGGGCCAGCCTACTGGAATATCAAAGTAGGGAATCTCAACTGACAGGCAGGGAGGGTTGGAGGATGAGGGGGAGGGGGGAGTCACTCCCTTTCTTGAAGAGACCTGTTTAACTTACCGATATACACTTAGGCAAGGCTATGGGTCTCATATTAATGGAGGATTAACCCTTCATGTAGGAATCTTTGAGGCAACATTTACTTTGGGCCTTCTGTGGTAGCTCCAGTATCTTTTCATTGCAAGGACCTATTGTGATCCAGGCCACTTGGGAATCTATACTTGAGCGGGAACATGTATGCTGAACATGAGACGTGAAGGATTAGTGGTAGTGTGCTGTGTTGTTAGGGAGGTGAGGGTGTTGGTAGGGAGGTGGCCCTACAATGATGAGAGACCTGCTGCTAATAAAGGGTTCTATACAGACCATGGGCCTGGGGGTCCAGTTAACTGTCTGCCTGGTGGGTCTGGTTAACTGTCTGCCTGGTGGGCCTGGTTAACTGTCTGCCTGGTGGGCCTGGTTAACTGTCTGCCTGGTGGGCCTGGTTAACTGTCTGCCTGGTTAACTGGCTGCCTGGTGGGCCTGGTTAACTGGCTGCCTGGTGGGACTGGTTAACTGGCTGCCTGGTGGGCCTGGTTAACTGGCTGCCTGGTGGGACTGGTTAACTGGCTGCCTGGTGGGCCTGGTTAACTGGCTGCCTGGTGGGCCTGGTTAACTGGCTGCCTGGTGGGACTGGTTAACTGGCTGCCTGGTGGGACTGGTTAACTGTCTGCCTGGTGGGCCTGGTTAACTGTCTGCCTGGTTAACTGGCTGCCTGGTGGGCCTGGTTAACTGGCTGCCTGGTGGGACTGGTTAACTGGCTGCCTGGTGGGCCTGGTTAACTGGCTGCCTGGTGGGACTGGTTAACTGGCTGCCTGGTGGGTCTGGTTAACTGGCTGCCTGGTGGGACTGGTTAACTGGCTGCCTGGTGGGCCTGGTTAACTGGCTGCCTGGTGGGCCTGGTTAACTGGCTGCCTGGTGGGACTGGTTAACTGGCTGCCTGGTGGGACTGGTTAACTGGCTGCCTGGTGCCTGATTGACTGAAGGTTACACTTGGAAGGCAGCACCATGTTTGAGCTGGCCTCTCTCCTGCTGCTCCAGAACATGCTGCAGGAGATAGAGCAGAAGGTGGTGGCCCTGTCGGAGCTGACCATGCGCAGCGAGAGCCTGCTTCTGGAGGGAAGGCAGGAGACGCGGATGGACATAAGGGAGGACACAGAGCAGCTGGCCAGGAAGCTGCGGACGCTGAAGGGAAGTCTGCTGGAGCTGCAGAGGATGCTGCAGGACAAACACATCAACATCCAGGTCAGGCTTTTTTCTGGATACATAGTAACTCTCACTAAAGTGCTCTCCATGAGATGCATGTGATTACGTTTAAGAATTAACCATGTATTGGTGTCAATGGAGGATTTTAAAAAACAAACTCTAAACACATACCTTTATTAGGTTAGTTCACATTGCAATCCCTAAAAGGATCTTCACCAGGTCAATATCCTAAGTGCTAACCATCTAATGTCTAATGCCTTCACCTTGTTTGTCAAGCAGGACACTCTAGCATAGGATGCTTTCCAGGAGATGAAAGTGTCACTGAGTACATGTGATGTCTCTGTGCTTGAGCCCCTTCTAATGTCTTCTTTCTCCTCTGAGCCTTTGGCATAATGCCCGTTTCCTCCTGGTCTTTACTGTGGCTAATGTTTTCAGGGATGTGATTGGGTGAACTGGATTGCAAACAAATTTGCTTGCATTATGTGTCTTGCTGTCTTGTTTGAGGTTTACAAATCAAAATAACGAGAGAGTTTGATCTAAATCTACTCAAATAATCAAATCAAATCAAAGTTTATTTGTCACGTGCACTGAATACAACAGTTGTAGACCTTACAGTGAAATGTTTACTTACAGGCTCTAAACAATAGTGCAAAAAAAGGTATTTGGTGAACAATAGGTAAGTAAAGAAATAAAACAACAGTAAAAAGACAGTGAAAAATAACAGTAGCGAGGCTATATACAGTAGCGAGGCTATATACAGTAGCGAGGCTATATACAGTAGCGAGGCTATATACAGTAGCGAGGCTATAAAGGAAGCGAGGCTACATACAGACACCGGTTAGTCAGGCTGATTGAGGCAGTATGTACATGTAGATATGGTTAAAGTAACTATGCATATATGATGAACACAGAGTAGCAGTAGCGTAAAAGAGGGGTTGGCGGGTGGTGGGTGGTGGAACACAATGCAGATAGCCTGGTTAGCCACTGTGCGGGAGCACTGGTTGGTCGGCCCAATTGAGGTAGTATGTACATGAATGTATAATCAAAGTGACTATGCATATACGGTAAACAGAGAGTAGCAGCAGCGTAAAAAGAGGGGTTGGGGGGGCACACAATGCAAATAGTCCAGGTAGCCATTTGATTACCTGTTCAGGAGTCTTATGGCTTGGGGGTAAAATCTGTTGAGAAGCCTTTTTGTCCTAGACTTGGCACTCCGGTACCGCTTGCCATGCGGTAGTAGAGAGAACAGTCTATGACTGGGGTGGCTGGGGTCTTTGACAATTTTTAGGGCCTTCCTCTGACATCGCCTGGTTAGAGGTCCTGGATGGCAGGCAGCTTAGCCCCAGTGATGTACTGGGCCGTACGCACTACCCTCTGTAGTGCCTTGCGGTCGGAGGCCGAGCAGTTGCCGTACCAGGCAGTGATGCAACCAGTCAGGATGCTCTCGATGTTGCAGCTGTAGAACCTTTTGAGGATCTCAGGACCCATGCCAAATCTTTCTTGTTTCCTGAGGGGGAATAGGCATTGTCGTGCCCTCTTCACCTAGCCTCTTAACCTAGCCTTAACCTAGCCTTAACCTAGCCTTGACCTAGCCTTGATGTTTGGTTGGTCTTGTTGTCAAGATATGAATCAAACGAATCCTTACATGAATAACCATATTTCTTGTCTTTTTGCTCACAACTGTTTCCATAAGTAACCCTCTCTCTGCCTGTGTCCAGTTCCATGGCTCTCTGCAGGACCAGGAGGACAGTGAGTCTGACTCCACTCTGTCTCAGGGGCCCAGCCTGCAGGACTGCCTGTTCCAGGCCCACACCACACTCTCACAACACCACCAGGACAGCCTCCAGAGACAGAGGGTAGGGAAGTCTTTCTCTCTCACACATACTCACACGATCACTGTCATGTCCGTGTCTGAAAGCTGCTGTTTGTTTGTTAGTTTGTTCATTCAATCATTCATTCAAAGAGAAGCAGACTGATCACGTTTGTGTGTTGCTGTTGTTTAGGAGCTGGAGGAGCAGCTAGCTGAACAGAAGAAGCTGTTACAGTCTGTAGCCAGTAGAGGAGAGGAGATCCTGATAAAGCAGGCCTCACCTAGCAGTGTCAGGTATAAACACCTGAGAGAACAGCAACACAATGGTCTGACATGGAGATTCTGTTGACTTTCCAGCACTTTATCTTCTGTAGTGTATCATGTTTTTACGTTATGTGATATTGTATATGTTTTTGGTCTGTTGAGGTTCTTTGCTTCACGTTATGTTTTTGGTGCGCAGTATGACAGAGCCCTTCTCTCCGGAGATACTGCTGGAGCGAGAGACCCAGGCTGCCCAGTACCAGATGAGACAGAGGTGGGAGAGCCTGAGGAAAGAACTGAGCACCAAGCTCCAGCTCCTACAGAAAACCCTGGAACAAGACCACAAGCAACAGGTACTGACCTCACCGTCCATCAATGCCTACTCCCAGCAGGCAACACTGGTTGAAAGGCACTTCTGGTTGTAATTACGTTATTTCAAACAGATTTTCCCGCTGAGCTGTAGCAAGTACTTTTATAAATCATTATGAACTCATATCCTCTGATGTACTGTACTGTGATGTCTGACGGTGACGTGGCCATACTGTGTTACAGATTTACTCCAGAACTGCCGCTGGGACCCTGTTTAAAGGAGAGATGGGTAAAACAGAGGATAAATCTTCACTGAAGATGTTATATGAGGGTTTCAGCCAAACGATGGAGGAGATGTCTTGTCAAGTAGGTTATAACAACACTATAACATCACTGTTATTGTACTGTATGTTATCCTTGTTTTCTGTTGTTGAATTATGTTTACGTATGGAAATATACAGTTCAGCTATGCACTGTATCTATCAGGAATGGGGACAATTCCATTTCAGCTCAGTCAATCCTTCCTGAATTGAAATGGGAATTTCAGTTTACTTCTTGAATTGACTGTATTGAAATGGAATTGACCCCAACCCTGGTATCTCTGTCAAAGACTGGGGCCTCTGAGGGCAAGGTGATCCCCATGGAGCAGCATCTCTACCAGGCCGTGTCAGCTACCTCCTCCTGGCTGGATGGTGTGGAGAACACCCTGTTCTCTGGTCCTGCGCTGCTGACAGAGAACGCTGAGACACAGCTACAAAACCAGGAGGTAGACCACTGCAACACCTAACATCCATTTTCACAAAGCACACAACGCCTACTCTCTTAGTATTATGTCATCTCAGAATGTGATCATGGTCTTTAGAAACAGCCAGCCGGTCCCTAATCATCCTAGCCCTTTTGAGATGTTCAGATCTGAAGGATCTGTATAGATATAAGCAGTGTAGTGGTGGAGCGTCTCTTATTGGGCCAAGGGGAAGGTTTAGGGAGCAAATAAAGACTCCTTCCAAGTCTTCCTCCATTCCTGTGTTTCACCTGGTGCCAGGGATGTTTGGTGATTCTGTCGTCTCTGTTTCTTCCAGGCCTTAGGGAAGGATGTCAGTGAGGTGACTGGGGAGGTGAGCCACAGCCGGGGTCTCCTAGGCCAACCTACAGGGCTGTGTGCGGAGGACCAGGTCCTGTTAGAGGACACACTGGACTGTTTGACAGAGAGGCTGCAAACTCTGGACTCTGCCCTGGAGCGACGCTGTGAACACATGAGGACTAGGATGCAGGAACTCACTGCCTACCAGGTATGTTAGGATCATAGTCCATGTTTAGGATACTGTATATGTACATGTGGTGTACTTGTCTCTAGTCATTGTACTATTATGCAGGAACTTAGCCACAGACTAACAGGTTAGGTTACTGTACATGTGGTGTACTTGTCCCCTTTTGAGACAGTTTCTGGACTCAGATCAAGCCTATTCTTGGACTAAAACGCTTGCTTGTCGAAGTGGTTTTAAGTCCAGGAATGGCCTTAAGCTGGGTCCAGGAAACTGTCATTAAGTGTTATATTACTATCTTACGTACTGTATCTCTGTATAAGCAATGAATTAAGTTTATCTTGTATTGGTTAATGCAGACGGAGTCACAGCTTCTCCTTGCTGATTTAACCGACACCAAGTGCCAGATCCTTCAGACGTTGGCGGGAGCCACGGACAGACCAGGATCCAAACAGCTTGAGGTGAGACATAAGGGGGTCATACGTGCTCATGACAAGTCTTACAATGCATTATAACTGCAGGCTTTAATTTCCTCTCTTTAAGTTCTTCCTGCTCTTATTATAAAAGATAATAAAAATACATTTTATAAGATGCTAACCAGTATTGGTTTTGTCTGGTAGGTCATAGCTGAGGCTGAGGAGGGTTTGAGAGAGTTTGAGCAGAGGATCACCCAGCTGAAAACAAGAGGAACAGAACCACAGGCAGAACAGATGTCCACCAATGAGATGCTCAAGCTACAGGTATCTGACCTCTCCATACAGACAGTTCACACACACAAAAAATACACACAGACAGACACACAGACACAAAATTATTCACCAATGTATGTTTACACAAACACTGCATAAACATGAATTAATCATATTATATCTGTATGTCTTTTCTGCCTCCTTCTCCTTTCCCTTCTTCTTCTTCTCCTTCTCCTTCTTCTTCTTCTCCTCATCTACAGGATGCCTATGAGGAGTTGGTGATGACGGTGGGCTCGCGGCGTAGCAGCCTGAACCAGAACATGGCTCTGAAGGGGCAATATGAGAGGGCTCTGCAGGACCTGGCTGACCTGGTGGACACTGCTCAAGACAAGATGGCCGGCGACCAGAGGGTCATCGCCAGCTCTGTGGAGGAAGTTCAGATTCTCCTTGACAAACACAAGGTAGACTTTAACCTTCCATAGAAGTAGATTTACAATAATTTGAATAATACAATCAATAAAATACATCAAGTATTTTACTATAAGTCAAAAAGCAATTCAAGACTCCAGAATTCTAGGAATTCTGTGTGAATAGTGCAAAGTCCCTGAGCGCAGCTCAAACTCAAACTTTGGTCACCAAGACCAAAGGCAATGACCGTAACCTCTGCTCCAAGAAAGCTGGCTGCCTCGGGGGAGCCTATTTAACATCATCTTTATTGCAGGATTGCTCAAGAGTGTTTTTCTCTCTCTCCAGGAGTTCTTCCAGGGTCTGGAGTCCCACATGATCCTGACAGAGACGTTCTTCAGGAAGATCAGTGGCCTGGTGGTTCCCAGAGAGAAGCAGGCTCTGGAGGAGATACTGACCCTGGCCCAGGGAGTCCTCAAACAGGCCCACAGGAGAGGGGTGGAGCTGGAGTACATACTGGAGGTAGGAGAGTTGTAGTAGTAGTACTAAACTCAGCAAAAAAAGAAACGTCCTCTCACTGTCAACTGCGTTTATTTTCAGCAAACTTAACGTGTAAATATTTGTATGAACATAACAAGATTCAACAACTGAGACATAAACTGAACAAGTTCCACAGACATGTGACTAACATAAATGGAATAATGTGTCCGTGAACAAAGGGGTGGTCAAAAGTAACAGTCAGTATCTGGTGTGGCCACCAGCTGCATTAAGTACTGCAGTGAATCTCCTCATCATGGTTCTTGCTGTGAGATGTTACCCCACTCTTCCACCAAGGCACCTGCAAGTTCCCAGACATTTCTGGGGGGAATGGCCCTAGCCCTCACCCTCCGATCCAACAGGTCCCAGACGTGCTCAATGGGATTGAGATCCGGGCTCTTCGCTGGCCATGGCAGAACACTGAAATTCCTGTCTTGCAGGAAATCACGCACAGAATGAGCAGTATGGCTGGTGGCATTATCATGCTGGAGGGTCATGTCAGGATGAGCCTGCGGGACAGGTACCACATGAGGGAGGAGGATGTCTTCCCTGTAACACACAGCGTTGAGATTGCCTGCAATGACAACAAGCTCAGTCCGATGATGCTGTGACACACCACCCCAGACCATGACGGACCCTCCACCTCCAAATCAATCCCGCTCCAGAGTACAGGCCTCGGTGTAACGCTCATTCCTTCGACGATAAGCGCGAATCCGACCATCACCCCTGGTGAGACAAAACCACGACTCGTCAGTGAAGAGCACTTTTTGCCAGTCCTGTCTGGTCCAGCGACGGTGGGTTTGTGCCCATAGGCGACGTTGTTGCCGGTGATGTCTGATGAGCACCTGCCTTACAATAGGCCTACAAGCTCTCAGTCCAGCCTCTCTCAGCCTATTGCGGACAGTCTGAGCACTGATTGAGGGATTGTGCGTTCCTGGTGTAAATCGGGCAGTTGTTGTTGTCATCCTGTACCTGTCCCGCAGGTGTGATGTTCAGATGTATCGATCCTGTGCAGGTGTTGTTACACATGGTCTGCCACTGCGAGGATGATTAGCTCTCCGTCCTGTCTCCCTGTAGCACTGTCTTAGGCGTTTCACAGTACTGACATTGCAATTTATTGCCCTGGCCACATCTGCAGTCCTCATCCCTCCTTGCAGCATGCCTAAGGCACGTTCACGCAGATGAGCAGGGACCCTGGGCATCTTTCTTTTGGTGTTTTTCAGAGTCAATAGAAAGGCCTCTTTAGTGTCCTAAGTTTTCATAACTGTGACCTTAATTGCCTACCGTCTGTAAGCTGTTCCACGGGTGCATGTTCATTAATTGTTTATGGTTCATTGAACAAGCAGGGGAAACACTGTTTAAACCCTTTAAAATGAAGATCTGTGAAGTTATTTGGATTTTTACGAATTATCTTTGAAAGACATGTTCCTAAAAAAGGACGTTTCTTTTTTTGCTGAGTTCATATGTACTTTTAGTAGTTGTGTTGTACTATATGTGTAACGCTCGTCCTCCTCCTCGTCTGAGGATGAGCAAGGATCGGACCAATATGCAGCGTAGTGTGAATACATCTGTGAATACACCCAGCTCACGTCCTGACCAACTAAACAAAGACAAAACAAAGGAAATAAGGTCAGGAACGTGACAATATGTACTGTAGTAGTAGTAGTACTATATGTACTGTACTAGTACTATATGTACTGTAGTATTAGTATATGTGTTGTAGTAGTAGTAGTACTATATGTACTGTAGTATATGTACTATCATACTTAAATCGGTGGAATACCTTTTTCACACTACTGTGTTGGCCTGGTTACGCATCTTCCAGAGTTGCTGTAACCATGCTGGAAAGGACAATGTGAAAAGTCAATATCCAGGCCAGCACAGTTCGGTATATGTGTAACCCAAGTATAACGGAATTGTTATTTTTTCATGAGTTATACTTATACTTGCCTCTATACGTGTGTTTTCAGACTTGGAGCCGTCTGGTGCCGGACTACCAGGCTCTGTGTATGCAGTTGGAGGCGGTGGAGGGTAGCATCCCCTCAGTGGGCCTGGTGGAGGAGACAGAGGAGAGCCTCACTGAGAGGAGTTCACTCTATCAGGTATAGTAGGTCACTATCACCATGTTATGCAATGTTATGCAGTTATTACAGAAAGCCATTGGCACTTTCATATACTGTGTGTAACGTTTGAGCTGACAATTTACGATTTTCCTAATAAATACCAGAAAGAATACTGTACAATAAAGTGATAACACAATTTATTTAATTCATGTCCCCCATCTTGGTTTACCTCCTTCTCTCCATAGAGTCTGAAGGGCAGACTGATGGAGCACAGGCACAAGCTGATCCAGGTGCTGGAGGAGGGGAAGAGGCTGCAGCTGTCTGTGTGCTGTCCTGGCCTGGACACAAAGCTCACAGTGCTAGGGGAACACTGGCTCAGCAACACTACCAAGGTCAACAAGGAGCTGCAGAGACTAGAGGCCATACTCAAACATTGGACCAGGTCAGGGCTGAACACCAAGAGATATTATTTAGGGTGTGCTGTGTACTGGATGTGATGTAGACATGGGTTCAAATAGTATTAGTTTTCTTTCTAATACTTTAGCTACTACTTGAACCCAGGTCTGCACTGTATGTACTGTGAATATGTTGGGGGGGGTTGAATATCACCCACTAAGCCTGTTTGTCTCCATGTGATGCCCAGGTATCAGAAGGAGTCGTCAGAGCTGATTGGCTGGCTGCAGTCTGCTCTAGAACGTCTGGACTTCTGGAACATTCAGGCAGCCGTAGTTCCACAGGAGATGGAGACCCGCAGGGACCATCTCTCTGCCTTCCTGGTGAGTCAACATCTCAAAAGAGTGGGTGATACCTTAGAGGAAGTGGATATTCGACTGGCAGATCTGGATCAAATGGTTATAGTTAGAGGTGAAGAGTAGGGTTAGAGGGGTTAGAGTAAGGGTTAAGTTTAAGGGGTTTGAGAACCATCATCCGGAACCAGCTGTATACACAGCCTGATATTCCATGTAAAACTGACCGTTATACTATTCTCTGTTCTCAGGACTTCTGTAAAGAGGTGGAGTCGCGTTCATCTCTGAAGAATTCTGTGCTGACTGAGGGTAACCAGCTACTGAGGCTGAAGAGTGCTGGAACTGCAGCCCTGCGCTCTGACCTGGCCCGCATAGACTCAGAGTGGACCCAACTATTCACACTCATCCCAGGGGTGCAGGAGAAGCTACACCAGGTACTAACACAGGCTTATCTGCACACACACACACACACACACACACACACACACACACACACACACACACACACACACACACACACACACACGCAGTTGACTAAGCTGCTCACACGCATCCACACCTATTGCTGACAGGTGTATAAAATCGAGCACACAGCCATGCAATCTTCATAGACAAACATTGGCAGTAGAATGGACTTCCTGAAGAGCTCAGTGACTTTCAACTTGGCACGGTCATAGGATGCCACTTTTCGAACTAGTCAGTTCGTCAAATTTCTGCCCTGTTAGAGCTGCCCCAGTCAACTGTAAGTGCTGTTATTGTAATGTGGAAACGTCTAGGAGCAAAAACGGCTCAGCCGCGAAGTGGTAGGCCACACAAGCTCACAGAACCGTCCAGGGCTGAAGCGTGTAAAAATCATCTGTCCTCGGTTGCGACACTCACTACCAAGTTCCAAACTGCCTCTGGAACCAACGCCAGCACAATAACTATTCATCGGGAGCTGAAAGAAGTGGGTTTCCATGGCCGAGCCTAAAATTGCCATTCACAATGCCAAGCGTCGGCTGGAGTAGTGTAAAGCTCGCCGCCATTGGACTCTGGAGCAGTGGAAACGCGTTCTCTGGAGTGATGAATCACGTTTCAACATCTGGCAGTCCGATGGACGAATCTGGGTTTGGCGGATGCCGGGAGAATGCTACCTGTCCCAATGTATAGTGCCAACTGTAAAGTTTGGTGGAGGAGGAATAGTGGTCTGGGGCTGTTTTTCATGGTTCGGGCTTGGCACCTTAGTTCCAGTGAAGGGAAATCTTAATGCTACAGCATACAATTACATGTTAAACGATTTTAAACTTTGTGGCAACAGTTTGGGGAAGGCCCTTTCCTGTTTCAGCATGACAATGCCCCCGTGCAGAAACAAAGTCCATACAGAAATGGTTTGTCGAGATTGGTGTGGAAGAACTTGACTGGCCTGACCTCAACCCCATTGAACACCTTTGAGATGGATTGGAACACCGACTGCGAGACAAGCCTAATCGCCCAACATCAGTGCCGACCTCACTAATGCTTTTGTGGCTGGATGGAAGCAAGTCCCCGCAGCAATGTTCCAACATCTAGTGGAAAGCCTTCCCAGAAGAGTGGAGGCTGTTAAAGCAGCAATGGGGGACCAACTCCATGTTAATGCCCATGATTTTGGAATGAGATGTTTGACGAGCAGTTGTGTTTATTAGCCCGTTTCTTTTCCTCAGTTACAAATGGAGAAGTTGGCCTCTAGGCATGCCATCTCTGAGCTGGTCAACTGGATGTCTCTGATGGAGAATGTGATTGGAGAGGACGAGGAGAACCTGAAAGGAGCAGTGGGGTCGACTGTCATCCAGGACTATCTACAGAAATACAAGGTAAGGAACAGAAAACTCACAGCTAGCACATTTGGTTCCTTGGAAGTTGTGGAAACGTACCGTTTTGGTTTCTCATTGGTTCTGAGAACAAAGCCATAAGTTTCCTTCACAGTAAAACAGAACGTTTTTTAAACGTTCTGACAATGGAAGTGATCATTTTGCCTGTTCTGGGAGCGTACATTAGTAGGTTGCAATGAGGTTTTGAGAACGTTTTTACTATGGTTCCCTGGAAGTTTTCCTAGGGGGGTTTATTAATGTTCTGAGAACTGAAAATTATATGTTATTTGAAGGTTAATTAAGTAGCATTTTGAGAACATTCTCTAATTGTTGTGAATGTTTTTGAACAACATGTTAAGGTTACTTGGAGGTTTTTGAATAACTTCCTTAAAACTTTCACTGAATGTTTCAATAAGACTTTTAATAACACTGCTACCTTAGTTTGGGTTAACCGTTTTGAACACCAAGCACACATGGAAATTAATTTGCTTCTGCATTAATCATGCAAACACATTTCTTTTTTTAAATTGTGCCACGGTGTCAGTGAGATTCAACCCCATGATCTTCTGTTCTCTATCCATGGAATTAGTCCACTGCACCACCAGGATGGAGATAGCATGCCATGTTTTTTTTACTCATACAAAGCTGTTCATTTTAGTCTATTCGAACAGACCCCAT
Organism: Salvelinus namaycush; assembly: GCF_016432855.1. Lineage (NCBI taxonomy): Eukaryota > Metazoa > Chordata > Actinopteri > Salmoniformes > Salmonidae > Salvelinus > Salvelinus namaycush. The sequence continues at coordinate 8,137,659 of NC_052334.1, read as the reverse complement.
TTCAAAGGAAACAACACTCATTAAGATCAGGTGTCGCCAATTAGTGGGCACGGCCAACACACCTGAACACACTTAACAAGATAGAGGATAGAGAGAGTTTTGTTGATGCTGAAAACGAAATGTATGTTTTTAAATAACATTAATAGAACGTTCTTTGAACGTTACTAAAGTTTTCTTAAGGTTTTTATGAACGTTCCTAGAACATTACCAAAAAATGTATTAAACGTAACCATGAATTACTAAGATTTTTATTTTTTTTGTCAAGTTCCTTAAATGTGTTGAGAATGTTCCAAAGCTAAGCAACTATCATACATCATTCCCAGAACATTGTGGGAAGGTTGTATGCAAATTAACCATAGGACAACCACTCTCTCACCAAGCTCTAAGAAGCATATAGTTCTCAGAACGTTATGTGCTAGCTGGGCTGAGACTACAATATTCCATATATATTTCAAGTGTTTTCTGGTTAAATAGACTACCTATTTTACATGATCACGAGAATAGTGGATAATGAATGACTCCGCCATTCATTTCACTCTTTATACTCACTCTAATAGATAAAGCAGAATACAAATGTCTGTTGGACAATAAAGTCATCTTCTTCTTCTTCTCCTTTACATTATCCTTCTTCTTCTCCCCGGTCTCTCTCTCTCGCTCTCCTTCCCCAGGGCTTCAGAGTTGATGTGCGCTGTAAGCAGCTGACGGTGGACTTTGTGAACCAGTCTGTTCTCCAGATCAGTGATCAGGATGTGGAGAGCAGGCGCAGCGACCAGACAGACTTTGCCGAGAAGCTGGGAGTCATGAACCGACGCTGGCAGCTACTACAGGGACTCGTCACGGAGAGGGTGAGAGAGAAAACAAACCACATTCAACCTCATCTTAAAATGTCTACTTTCAACGTTATTTGTTAGAGAGGGAAATTAGTTGTGCAACAAGATCACACATAAGAGAATAAACATACATGTAACCTGATGCATTATGGGTATTCCAGAGCATGGTTAAACTTAAACCCCTGGCTATTATACCACAATCATATAAAAAAAAATCTCATCATTAAAGCATATTTTTATGTATGACATCTCATTTACTGTGTGGCTCTTTGAATTATGTCAATGTAGAATTAATCTACTTTCATTGTATTATATAATTGATGATGTAAGCTTCGTACCCAGAACTAAATCTCTTGCGCGCTCTGAGCAGCTAGAGACAGACAAAGCCTTATGATCAACCAAAGTCTGTTATGTGTTTCAGGGATTATTTCATTGTCTCAGTACGTTATCTGACTCTGTGCTGTGTTGCGTGGTCAGGTCCAGTTCCTGGAGACTCTGCTGGAGGCCTGGTTGAACTATGAGAACAACATACAGGGCCTGAAGACCTGGCTGCTCGCTCAGGAGGAGAGGCTGAAGAGGAAACCCAGGATAGAGGACCTAACCTCCGTACAGAACGCTCTCAATGACTGCCAGGTAGGAACATTCGCTGCACTTTGTATTGATTTATTAGATAAATCTTATCTTGTTTTTGCACATTTACAGTATATTATGTCTTTGGGTTTCAATTTGGTTGTGCATTTTTTTCAATTAAGAATCTTGATCTTTGTCATGTTGATTGTAACTGCTCTCTGCTCCCTGATAGTAGTTTAACTACTAAATAAGTAGTTGTTCTGCTCTCTCTTTCCACTGCTTCTGCAGGAGATGGAGGAGAAGGTGAAGGAGAAGGAGAGTGAGGTGGAGGGGGTGGAGGAGCAGGCCTGTGCCCTCATCCAGAACAAAACCGACGAGGCCTGCGCTGTTGTCATGGAGACGCTCCAAGCTGTCAATCACACCTGGGCTAACCTGGACCACCTGGTAGGCGGAGCTATTTTATGGAGTGTAAATAATGTATTATTGGTCTGTGAGTTGTATGAGAGGTGTGATAATCACAGATGTAGCCCACTAAGTACCCCATACTCACCTATAACCACACACTCAGCTACTGCCCCATTATAACTACCCTTCACTCACTATGATGATCCCCTGTTGCAGAAGAACACTGAACACAACTGCAAAATGTATTAAGCTCCGTGGACTACTTTTTAAGTGTAAACCCTATTGTTCTACTCCGTCTCTGCTCCACGCCAGATCGGCCAGCTGAAGATCAGCCTCGTGTCAGTGGTGGACCAGTGGAGTCTGTACAAGCTGTCCTCAGAGGAGATGAACGGCTACCTGATGGAGGGGAGGTACTCTGTGTCCCGTTTCCGCCTCCTCACCGGCTCCCTGGAGGCTGTACAGCTACAGGTGGAGAGTCTCCAGGTAATACCAGTATGAACAGGCATCACAGGTTTTTACAAATGTATTTTTGTCTACCCTGTAGCCCAACACTTCTACATCTTTGAGGGGGAGTGGAGGAGTGCACACTTCGGGAGAAATTTGGGCTAATGTGTTTGTGACTTGTGTTGTGTAGAGCCTACAGGAGGAACTGGAGAAGCAGGAGGGCAGTCTGAGGAAGTTTGGCTCTGTGACACACCAGCTGCTGAATGAGTGCCACCCGTCTGTGTCCGACTCCCTCAACAATACCCTGAAGGACGTCAACGCTAGGTTTGTTTGTTTATTTGAATCACTTTAAGACCACAATGGGGGCATATCTTCCAACAGTTCATGAGTGGGTGTGAACCGTGACTTTTAAGTCTTCAGGTTTCAAGCAAGGTCATGTGATCATCGTTCCAAACCACCTGTGTTGTGCTCAGGTGGAGCAGCCTCATCCATGATCAGTTGATCCAACAACAATAAGATTTTATTGATCCATGATCCATTGATCCAAGATGTGGATCATCAATGTATGTTGTGTCCAGGTGGAGCAGTCTTCTGGAAGAGATCTCAGAGCGTCTGAAGAGCAGCAAAGCCCTGCTACAGCTGTGGCAGCACTACAAGGAGCTGTATGGAAAGAGCAGCTCCAGTGTCCAGCTACAAGAGGAGCAGGCTGACCGACTCCTGGAGACCGCCTGCACCAAGGACATCACAGACGAGGAGGTCTCCACCTGGATCCAAGACTGCAGCGTGAGTAGGAATGGTGTTTGATTGACCGTTTTACACATGCATAGGACTCAGCACGGAGCTATATACTGTCATCTCCTATTAAGGCCTTTTTGCTTATATGGCCTGCTATGAAAAGAAGTGTTGGAACACTTGAATCAGATGTACGTTTCAGGGTTTAATGCGCTAAGCTTTCGGTCAACAATGATCCTTGTCAGAAAACGAAATGACATTTGGTCATATTACTTTGTGATAATAGATGTGTTCTGTGTTGGTGTATGGTGGTGTTTCTCCAGGAGTTGCTTCGTGCCCAGGCTCCAGTGAAGGCATCTCTACAGGTTATTCAGGAGCTAGGAGATCAGCTGAAGCAACAGGTGGACACCTCCGCAGCGTCCGCCGTCCAGTCAGACCACCTCTCTCTGACCCAGCGCCTGGCCACTGTGGAGCAGGCCCTCAGCAGGCAGCTCACTACACTACAGGTACAGGGGGAAGATAGGACTAGATTCACCTGATATATTTTACCAGTTGCTTACTCTATGATCCCAAAGACCTGGAGACATTAGTGTAACCTCATGCTACTGAGATCTTCTAAAGAATGTACTTTTCAGTTGCTTCATTGGCCATTGGTTCATGCCTTTTGACCAGGGATCCCTTGAACAATGTATGTATATCTTAATGGGATATGATAAAGGATAATTGAATAAAAACATCTCTTGTTGTCCTGTAGACGGGAGTTCAGGACTATGAGACCTTCAGTGAGCAGCTGGGTTCCTTAGGTCGCTGGATGCTGGAGGGAGAAGAGGCTCTGAAGGTCCAGGATCCCAACAGTTCTTCTGACCTGTCCATCATCCAGGACCGAATGGAGGAACTCAAGGTAAGTCACTGTGATCTACAGTATCTAGCCACAATACTTTATATGACTGACTTCTCAATTAATTTCCTTGTTTCCTTTTCTAATTTTCACTGATTGGAAAAGATTAAAAAGGTGAAAACAATATGGTGGAAACTCATTAGGCTAGCCTTTCCATGGTCCGTTCTTTCATATCAGAGCAATGAAGGAGAGGAAACAAGGAGAGGATGGATTTTTAGACAATTGAGAAAGAGGCAGTGTCTTAAGGAAGTGTTGATGTTACTGAGAGACTGCTGTTCTGTGCTGTTCCCTCTACAGAGACAGATCTTGAGATTCAGTAGCATGGCTCATGACCTGGAGCGTCTAAACGAGCTGGGCTACAGGCTTCCTCTCAACGACATTGAGATCAAACGCATGCAGAACCTTAACCGTAGCTGGTCTGCAGCCAACACCCAAACCACTGAGAGGTTCAGGTAAGTTCATGAAAAACTTTGATCACATGAAATAACTTCAAAAACTTTTTTCAACGAGATTAAGGTTGGCTCAGTAAATAATTTGATGACATAGGGAAGGTATTTTGACTGTGTGTAACGGATGTGAAATGGCTAGCTAGTTAGAGGGTACGCGCTAATAGTTACGTCACTTGCTCTGAAACCTAGAAGTAGTGTTTCCCCTTGCTCTGCAAGGGCCGCGGCCTTTGTGGAGCGATGGGTAACGATGCTTCGTGGGCGACCGTTGTTGATGTGTGCAGAGGGTCCCTGGTTCGCGCCCGGGTCGGGGCGAGGGGACCCCATAAAGTTATACTGTTACATTGGTGCCGTGACCCGGATCACTGGTTGCAGCGGAAAAAGGAAGAGGTTGAAAGGGGGGTGAGTGTAACGGATGTGAAATGGCTAGCTAGTTAGCGGGTACGCGGTAATAGCGTTTCAATCAGTTACGTCACTTGCTCTGAAACCTAGAAGTAGTGTTTCCCCTTGCTCTGCAAGGGCCGTGGCCTTTGTGGAGCGATGGGTAACGATGCTTCGTGGGCGACCGTTGTTGATGTGTGCAGAGGGTCACGGCGAGGGGACGCCATAAAGTTATACTGTTACATTGTGTGCTTATCTAGAATTTTATCTCCCATCGACGTCAATTAATGATTTAAGTGAAAGTCCGAATTGCACCCCTTATTTCAACTCTGAATCAGGCCCCGAGTTATTTCAATGACTGATGGTTTTTGTGTCTGATATTTTCGGTTGTTGGTCTCTCCTCAGCAAACTGCAGTCATTCCTGCTGCAGCAGCAGACGTTCATGGAGAAGTGTGAGACGTGGATGGAGTTCCTGGTACAAACAGAGGAGAAGCTGGCCGTGGAGATCTCTGGGAACTACCAGAGTCTGATGGAGCAGCAGAGAGCGCACAAAGTAGGTGGAGGATGTCCTGCTGGAAACATAACCCAGTAGTGAACCCGGTGGGGAATTATGACGTCATCCCAGATTACAACTAGTTCTGAACCAGTTCTGGTTGTGATCTGGTTGTAGCCCTTTCCTGCAGTCAAATTACCAAAACTCCCTGGGTGGAATGCTATTCATATTTTTCATAATTTTATAATGAATTTAAAAAAAATGTCAACACTAATAATCCTGTGTTTCTATGTCAAACGGTTTAGTTATATTTCAGTCTTCTGTGCTGCATATAAAGTACAGTTTTGGAATGCAAACTCAAAATGTAATACATTTCAAATCTATATCTGACATGGTACTGGTGTCTTCTTTTTTTAAAGCCCATAACCATGTGTTTGAGGTGTATACTTTTGTTTCAAGGTAGATTTGTTTAAGACTGTGACCCTGAGTTAGCCCACTGCAGTTAAAGGGATAATTACATAATTTCAACCAGCTTTGCGTGCTGGGATTTGGGACGTCTGGATTCCATAGAGTCATCATGACTGCTATAATGCAATAATTACTGTTATGTCACTTCCCAAGATGCTCTTACTCTGATCTGAAATCTGAATGTGTTTTCTCCACAGCTGTTCCAGGCTGAGATGTTCAGTCGTCAGCAGATCCTCCACTCTATAATCAGTGATGGCCAGAGGATGCTGGCGCAGGGACAGCTGGATGACAGGTACAGTACACTGCCTCATTTTGTAAAGTGTGTTGATACACATATCATGACACTCATATGATGCACTTTAAAAAAAACTTGGCTTAACTTAACGTGTACTTGGCTCTTATCATTCACAAAGCTGTAGATGAGTGCCTTGGTATAAACTTGATCATTCTTGTCTGCTTTGTATGAGTCTTCTACAGCAGGTTCCAGGGTTCATAATCAAACCTTGATGATGAGTGGATTATTTGAATCAGCTGTGTAGTGCTAGGGCAAAGAACAAAACCTGTACCCAGAGGGGCCCCAGGACCTAGTTTGGGAAACCCTGGTGTACAGTATATCCATCTAATCCAGTCCTTATCTTACTTTAAATGTCCTCTCTCTCCTGCAGGGATGAATTCAACCTGAAGTTGTCGCTGTTGAGTAACCAGTGGCAGGGCGTGGTGCGTCGCGCCCAGCAAAGGCAGGGTATCATCGACAGCCTGATCCGCCAGTGGCAACGTTACAGGGATATGTCAGAGAAGCTGAGGAAATGGCTAGTGGAGGTCTCACACCCCGCCGAGGCCCTACTGGCTGGGGCGCCCGTACCCCTGCAGCAGGCCAGATCCATGCTGGACGCAGTTCAGGTATTTTAGTCTCAACTAACTCTGATGACCTCTTGACCCTAGCTAGCTACCTTCTTCTTGGTGATATAAAACTTGTGACTATTTATACCAAAACTCACTCTCTCTGACGACTGTGTTGAATGGGACTACCTTTTTTCACCCTGCACAATTATGACTTTGGAGATGGAGAGATATTTAATGGATAACAGTATTGTACTTATCCTCAAATGGCAATATCCTCACCATTTCAGCTGTACCGGGGAATAAGGCAAGGCTGACACCTATCACCTTTATTGTTTGCTATCACATTAGAGCCATTGATAAGGGTTAGAGTTAGGGTCAGGGTTATGCTCTAACTATCCTGATATATTCCTATGCCTCTGTTATCCCAGTTGAAGGATAAGGTTCTGTAGGGGCAGCAGGGCAGCTACATCTTAACAGTGGAGGGTTAGGGCAGTGATATTCAAAGTCAGTAAATGTAATGAATTGAAGGTTATTTGTTCATGTAAAATTGAAATGTGTTTTAAGGTTGTGTCATTAGATACCGCTGAAAACATTTAAATATCACTGAGTTGGGGTCAGGGTTACGTTCTAACTGTCTAGCCTCTGAAGGAGAAGGTCCTACAGCGACAGCAGGGCTCTAACATCCTGACGGTGGATGGTTAGGGTCAGTGTTAATGCTATGTGCTGACTTTCCGGTATCCCTTGTTATCTCAGATAAAGGAGAAGGTCCTACAGCGACAGCAGGGCTCTTACATCCTGACAGTAGAAGCTGGGAAGCAGCTGCTCCTATCTGCAGACAGCAGGGCAGAGGTGTCTCTGCAGGGAGAGCTCACAGACATCCAGGAACGCTGGAGACATGCCACCATCTGCCTGGAGGAACAGAGGCGTGAGCTGGACAAGCTGATGAAGGTACACTGCACCAAGCTGTATCTTTAAACACACCTTTAGCTGTACCTTTAAACAACCTTTTCCTGGTTGCTAAAATTCAAATAGTTTGCCTAATTTCAGTTTATGTGACAAAACAAGCAATATATAGTGTAGAAAGTCATTGTAAAACTCTGCGAAATATATTTTAAGTAACCAAAAATATTGCATTTTCAGCTGTTTGAAGCTAGTGTGCAAAAACGCACATAAAACAGATCTATCACTTCTTAGGCGTGCTTTCAATGAGAATATCAAATCTATAACTCACATTTCTATATGAATTTGGTCAGGTCACCACAAAAAGTTACATATTGCAGCTTTAAACACACCTTTAGCTCTACCTTTAAACACACCTTTAACTGTACCTTTAAACACACCTTCAGCTCTACCTTTAAACACACCTTTAACTGTTCCTTTAAACACACCTTTAGCTGTTCCTTTAAACACACCTTCAGCTGTTCCTTTAAACACACCTTTAGCTGTACCTTTAAACACACCTTCAGCTGTACTTTTAAACACACCTTTAGCTGTACCTTTAAACACACCTTCAGCTGTACTTTTAAACACACCTTTAGCTGTACCTTTAAACACACCTTTAGCTGTACCTTTAAACACACCTTTAGCTGTACCTTTAAACACACCTTTAGCTGTTCCTTTAAACACACCTTTAGCTGTTCCTTTAAACACACCTTTAGCTCTACCTTTAAACACACCTTTAGCTGTACCTTTAAACACACCTTTAGCTGTTCCTTTAAACACACCTTTAGCTGTTCCTTTAAACACACCTTTAGCTGTACCTTTAAACACACCTTCAGCTGTTCCTTTAAACACACCTTTAGCTGTTCCTTTAAACACACCTTTAGCTGTACCTTTAAACACACCTTTAGCTCTACCTTTAAACACACCTTTAGCTCTACCTTTAAACACACCTTCAGCTGTACCTTTAAACACACCTTTAGCTCTACCTTTAAACACATCTTTAGCTCTACCTTTAAACACACCTTTAGCTGTTCCTTTAAACACACCTTTAGCTGTTTCTTTAAACACACCTTTAACTGTTCCTTTAAACACACCTTTAGCTGTACCTTTAAACACACCTTTAGCTCTACCTTTAAACACATCTTTAGCTGTACCTTTAAACACACCTTTAGCTGTACCTTTAAACACATCTTTAGCTCTACCTTTAAACACACCTTTAGCTGTACCTTTAAACACACCTTTAGCTCTACCTTTAAACACATCTTTAGCTCTACCTTTAAACACACCTTTAGCTGTACCTTTAAACACACCTTTAGCTGTACCTTTAAACACACCTTTAGCTGTACCTTTAAACACACCTTTAGCTGTACCTTTAAACACACCTTCAGCTGTACCTTTAAACACACCTTCAGCTGTTCCTTTAAACACACCTTCAGCTGTTCCTTTAAACACACCTTTAGCTGTTCCTTTAAACACACCTTTAGCTGTTCCTTTAAACACACCTTTAACTGTTCCTTTAAACACACCTTTAGCTGTACCTTTAAACACACCTTTAGCTGTACCTTTAAACACACCTTTAGCTGTACCTTTAAACACACCTTTAGCTGTTCCTTTAAACACACCTTTAGCTCTACCTTTAAACACACCTTTAGCTGTACCTTTAAACACACCTTTAGCTGTTCCTTTAAACACACCTTTAGCTCTACCTTTAAACACACCTTTAGCTCTACCTTTAAACACACCTTCAGCTGTTCCTTTAAACACACCTTTAGCTCTACCTTTAAACACACCTTTAGCTGTTTCTTTAAACACACCTTTAGCTGTACCTTTAAACACACCTTTAGCTCTACCTTTAAACACACCTTTAGCTCTACCTTTAAACACACCTTTAGCTGTTCCTTTAAACACACCTTTAGCTGTACCTTTAAACACACCTTTAGCTGTACCTTTAAACACACCTTTAGCTGTTCCTTTAAACACACCTTTAGCTGTACCTTTAAACACACCTTTAGCTGTACCTTTAAACACACCTTTAGCTGTTCCTTTAAACACACCTTTAGCTGTTCCTTTAAACACACCTTTAGCTCTACCTTTAAACACACCTTTAGCTGTACCTTTAAACACACCTTTAGCTGTTTCTTTAAACACACCTTTAGCTGTTCCTTTAAACACACCTTTAGCTGTACCTTTAAACACACCTTTAGCTGTTCCTTTAAACACACCTTTAGCTGTACCTTTAAACACACCTTTAGCTGTACCTTTAAACACACCTTTAGCTGTACCTTTAAACACACCTTTAGCTGTTCCTTTAAACACACCTTTAGCTGTTCCTTTAAACACACCTTTAGCTCTACCTTTAAACACACCTTTAGCTGTACCTTTAAACACACCTTTAGCTGTTTCTTTAAACACACCTTTAGCTGTTTCTTTAAACACACCTTTAGCTCTACCTTTAAACACACCTTCAGCTGTTCCTTTAAACACATCTTTAGCTGTTTCTTTAAACACACCTTTAGCTCTACCTTTAAACACACCTTTAGCTCTACCTTTAAACACATCTTTAGCTGTACCTTTAAACACACCTTCAGCTGTACCTTTAAACACACCTTTAGCTCTACCTTTAAACACATCTTTAGCTCTACCTTTAAACACACCTTTAGCTGTACCTTTAAACACACCTTTAACTGTACCTTTAAACACACCTTTAACTGTTCCTTTAAACACATCTTTAGCTCTACCTTTAAACACACCTTTAGCTCTACCTTTAAACACACCTTTAGCTGTACCTTTAAACACACCTTTAGCTGTACCTTTAAACACATCTTTAGCTCTACCTTTAAACACACCTTTAGCTGTACCTTTAAACACACCTTTAGCTCTACCTTTAAACACATCTTTAGCTCTACCTTTAAACACACCTTTAGCTGTACCTTTAAACACACCTTTAGCTGTACCTTTAAACACACCTTTAGCTCTACCTTTAAACACATCTTTAGCTGTACCTTTAAACACACCTTCAGCTGTACCTTTAAACACACCTTCAGCTGTTCCTTTAAACACACCTTCAGCTGTTCCTTTAAACACACCTTTAGCTGTTCCTTTAAACACACCTTTAGCTGTTCCTTTAAACACACCTTTAACTGTTCCTTTAAACACACCTTTAGCTGTACCTTTAAACACACCTTCAGCTGTACTTTTAAACACACCTTTAGCTGTACCTTTAAACACACCTTCAGCTGTACTTTTAAACACACCTTTAGCTCTACCTTTAAACACACCTTTAGCTGTTCCTTTAAACACACCTTTAGCTGTTTCTTTAAACACACCTTTAGCTCTACCTTTAAACACACCTTTAGCTCTACCTTTAAACACACCTTTAGCTGTTCCTTTAAACACACCTTTAGCTCTACCTTTAAACACACCTTTAGCTGTTTCTTTAAACACACCTTTAGCTGTACCTTTAAACACACCTTTAGCTCTACCTTTAAACACACCTTTAGCTCTACCTTTAAACACACCTTTAGCTGTTCCTTTAAACACACCTTTAGCTCTACCTTTAAACACACCTTTAGCTGTACCTTTAAACACACCTTTAGCTGTTCCTTTAAACACACCTTTAACTGTACCTTTAAACACACCTTTAGCTGTTCCTTTAAACACACCTTTAGCTCTACCTTTAAACACACCTTTAGCTGTACCTTTAAACACACCTTTAGCTGTTTCTTTAAACACACCTTTAGCTGTTTCTTTAAACACATCTTTAGCTGTACCTTTAAACACACCTTTAGCTGTACCTTTAAACACACCTTCAGCTGTACCTTTAAACACACCTTTAGCTCTACCTTTAAACACACCTTTAGCTGTTCCTTTAAACACACCTTTAGCTGTTCCTTTAAACACACCTTTAGCTGTTCCTTTAAACACACCTTCAGCTGTTCCTTTAAACACACCTTCAGCTGTACCTTTAAACACACCTTCAGCTGTTCCTTTAAACACACCTTCAGCTGTTCCTTTAAACACACCTTCAGCTGTACCTTTAAACACACCTTTAGCTGTTCCTTTAAACACACCTTTAGCTGTTCCTTTAAACACACCTTTAACTGTTCCTTTAAACACACCTTTAGCTCTACCTTTAAACACACCTTCAGCTGTTCCTTTAAACACACCTTCAGCTGTTCCTTTAAACACACCTTTAGCTGTTCCTTTAAACACACCTTTAGCTGTACCTTTAAACACACCTTTAGCTGTACCTTTAAACACACCTTTAGCTCTACCTTTAAACACATCTTTAGCTCTACCTTTGATTGATTTATTGATGATTGATACCTAATTGTGAGCACAATAACGTAGTGACACATTGTGCCTGTATGTCATCTACAGGACTGGGAGACATGTGAGAGAGGCATCGAGGGTTCTCTGGACAAGCTGAGGGAGTTCAAACAGCAGTTATCTCAGCCCCTCCCTGATCACCACGAGGACTTGCAAGCTGAACAGATGCGATGCAAGGTAACTTTAGATCTGCAACCTGCTCAATACAGCTCATGGAGACACATACTGAAGTGACTCATATACCATCTAACATAATACATTTTATTTCTGTTTATTTTGCCTTTATTTTAACAGGGAGCCCAAGCTCTATCCATGAGACCAAGGTCTCTTTCGCAAGGGGGCCATGCATGCAAACAATTGACAAAATACAAGAGAATAGTACCATGTTTTTCCTTCACTCAGAATCACCTTTATCCGCCAAGTACATTTACATGTACTGTGAATTTGAACTGGTGAAGTGGTGCTGACATTGCCTTACAATAAGCAGAATACACAGACAGAATATAGACAAAAGAATGTACACTTAATCTGCTGATCACGGCGGCCTGTCACTCCAATGACCTACACTACCGTTCAAAAGTGGGGTCACTTAGAAACGTCCTCAACTGGCAGCTTCATTAAATAGAACCCGCAAAACACCAGTCTCAACGTCAACAGTGAAGAGGCGACTCCGGGATGCTGGCCTTCTAGGCAGGGTTACAAAGAAAAAGCCATATCTCAGACTGGCCAATAAAAGGAAAAGATTAAGATTGGCAAAGAACACAGACACTGGACAGAGGAGCTCTGCCTAAAAGGCCAGCATCCCTGAGTCGCCTCTTCACTGTTGACGTCGAGACTGGTGTTTTGCGGGTACTATTTAATGACGCAGCCAGTTGAGGACTTGTGAGGCGTCTGTTTCTTAAACTAGACACTCTAATTTACTTGTCCTCTTGCTCAGTTGTGCACCGGGGCCTCCCACTCTTCTTTCTATTCTGGTTAGAGCCAGTTTGCGCTGTTCTGTGAAGGGAGTTGTACATAGCATTGTACGAGATGTTAAGTTTCTTGGCAATTTCTCGCATGGAATAGCCTTCATTTCTCAGAACAAGAATAAACTGACGAGTTTCAGAAGAAAATTCTTTGTTTCTGGCCATTTTGAGCCTGTAATCGAACACACAAATGCTGATGCTCCACATACTCAACTAGTCTAAAGAAGGCCAGTTTTAATGCTTCTTTAATCAGAAGAACAGTTTTCAGCTGTGCTAACATAATTGCAAAAGGGTTTTCTAATGATCAATTAGCCTTTTAAAATGATAAACTTGGATTAGCTAACACAACGTGCCGTTGGAACACAGGAGTGATGGTTGCTGATCAGAACAACAATGGGCCTCTGTACGCCTATATAGATATTCCATAAACAAATCTGCCATTTCCAGCTACAATTGTAATTTACAACATTATTTACAACATCAGAAATACATGTCTACACTGTATTTCTGATCAATTTGATGTTATTTTAATGGACAAAAAATTTGCTTTTCTTTGAAAAACAAGGACAATTCTAAGTGACCCCAAACTTTTGAACAGTAGTGTACCTATTATGTCTATCACATGTTCAGTACTGCAGAGAGCAGTAAACAGCTCCTGGCATCCGTGGGGAATGTTGGAGGAATGTTGAAGGAATGTCGTGATGTAATAAGAACAAACCCATTGAGGTGCCAATTGAGTTTGTCTGTAATTACATCAGTTAAATATGCCTCCAAACCAAGATGTTCTGCATCTGCTAAGGTCATTATGGCTAAGAATAAACCTGCTTTAGGTCAACGAAAGTAGCAACATTCTCTTCTCCCATGACCAGGACTTGGAGAAGACGTTTGACGGCTGGACAGAAGACCTAGCCCACCTGACGGTGCTGAGGGAGTCCCTGTCTAGCTACATCAGTGCTGAGGACCTGTCTGTCCTACAGGAACGCATGGAGCTTCTGCACCGCCAGTGGGAGGAAATCTGTCACCAGGTACTGTATGGCTGTTGAATATGTTGCTGTACAGTGTACTGCTGCCAGCATGGCAGCACGGTTTGAATCCAGCCCACTGCTCTTTCAGCACTCTCTCTCCTACCTTTCACGTCTGTTTCTCTATATCAAATCAACACACATACAAATAAATATATGTTAATGTGAGGAGAAGCAGTTTCTGACACAATACAGATCCTGTATCTTAATTTGAGAAGGTTCCACACAACAGGACAATAATCCTGCAGCAAAAGGAAATGTATATTGTTATGTGGATTATAATTAACATAATCATTTTTTTTTATAGGGGTTGATACAATCAAGTCTGACATTTTCAAGTGGAGATTACGAACTTTAGAAGCCTTTTTATACCTCGAATACACTACAAGTTTGCATTTCTTGATGTGCAGGAAAATTCCTTTTGCAACAGGACGATCAAATTAAAATACAGCATCTGTAGGTGGCGTGTCATCAGTCTGGCAACAGAGACAAGAGCAGTTATTTTAAGTTGTAATAACATGTGGTCCCAATGCTCCACTACATACAGTAGGACAAGGGTAAATCTTTCAGGCTTGCACTGACTAAATTGTGGAATTTTAGTAATTTAGCAGACACTTATCCAGAGCAACAATGGTTAAGTGCCTTGCTCAAGGGCGCATCAACAGATGTTTCACCTAGTCGCAAGAGAGTTGGCAAGAGAGCAGAAACAGATCTGGCATCCAGGCTCTGCACTGGGCCGTATGCAAATGTAGAAAGGGGCATGCGTGCAACTAAGTCTGAGGTAGAGAGAAACCTCAATACAAAACAGTGCAGGATGCCTCCCCCTTCAAACGACATCCAGTGTTGTATATGAGTATGTTGACCAGAGACCAGATAGTGACAGAAAACACTGTGTTAGATCTATTACTTCAAGCAACACCTCTAGACATCTACTGCTGCAGTACCTCTTAATTGCGGTTCTGCTAAATCTATGCATATTACCTAGTACCGGTAGTTGTGTATGTTTATTTTTTATGGGGAAAAGTTCATTTATTTTATCTGTGCAGCTAACAAGTATCCTTACCATGGTGAATTACTCATAAATGAGTATATGTATTTACAAAGTGTGAGTTTCCATGTGTCTGTCTTGCTGTCTCTCTCTCTCCATAGCTATCCCTGCGGCAGCAGCAGGGGGGTGAGAAGCTGAATGAGTGGGCTGTGTTTAAGGAGAAGAACAGGGAGCTCTGTGATTGGCTTACCCAAATGGAGAGCAAGGTCTCCCAGAATGGAGAAGTCAGAATCGAGGAGATGATCGAGAAGCTACGCAAGGTAAACACCAACAGAAACTTAAACTACATTATGCATAACTTTTCATGTTTTAGTTTTAGACAGATATCCCATTGAACTGTACTACTGTACTCTACTCTGATATACTCTACTGTACTCTGTTATACTGTACTCTGTTATACTCTACTCTGTTAAACTCTACTCTGATGTACTCTTCTGTAATCTGTTATACTCTACTCTGATCTGTTATACTCTGATCTATTATACTCTACTCTGATGTACTGTACTCTACTCTGTTATACTCTACTCTGTTCTACTCTACTCTGATCTACTCTACTGTACTCTGTTATACTGTACTCTGTTATACTGTACTCTGATCTACTCTATTCTAGGAATACAGGCTTGTGTTATAATTTGTTGTGGCAGGCCTCCCGGGTGGCGCAGTGGTCTAGGGCACTGCATCGCAGTGCTAGCTCTGGGTTCGCGCCCAGGCTCTGTCGCAGCCGGCCGCGACCGGGAGGTCCGTGGGGCGACGCACAATTGGGCTAGCGTCATCCGGGTTAGGGAGGGTTTGGCCGGTAGGGATATCCTTGTCTCATCGCGCTCCAGCGACTCCTGTGGCGGGCCGGGCGCAGTGCGCGCTAACCAAGGGGGCCAGGTGCACGGTGTTTCCTCCGACACATTGGTGCGGCTGGCTTCCGGGTTGGAGGCGCGCTGTGTTAAGAAGCAGTGCGGCTTGGTTGGGTTGTGCTTCGGAGGACGCGTGGCTTTCGACCTTCGTCTCTCCCGAGCCCGTACGGGAGTTGTAGCGATGAGACAAGATAGTAATTACTAGCAATTGGATACCACGAAAATTGGGGAGAAAATTTAAAAATAAATAAATAAATAATTTGTTGTGGTAGTTGATCGCTCTTTCAATCGTTTTTCATTCCAAATATAACATTACTTTTCCACCGGGTCTGACTACTGTATTTCCGCTGTACTCAAACCGCTCTAAAGTGTATCTATCCCTCCTCTCTCAGGACTATTATGAGGAGATAGCGGTGGCCCAGGAGAACAAGCAGCAGCTGTACCAGCTGGGGGAGAGACTGGTCAAGGCCAGCCATGAGACCAAGGCATCTGAGATAGAACACAAACTCAGCATGGTGGGCGAGCGCTGGCAACACCTGCTGGACCTCATCGGAGCCAGGTAAGGATACTACGGCTGTGTGTGTGTGGGAAAGGAAGTACATGGATACACTGTAGTCCCAAAGGGCCATTGGCATTAATGTTTGCTTTGATGCAAACTTTTTCTTGGCTGTCAGAAACACTCTGGCTTTCTCAGTGTACAGTACTTGGCACAATCTATACTCAATGTGACTTCTTGGTTAAATTAAATAAAAGCAATGAGTGGAAAGAAGCGATTTAATGACGTTGTTAATGGTTTGTTAATTGTCTTTAGGTGCTTTATCACCAGGAATCTACTGCGTTGTGTATGTTTTTCTAAAACAACTACTATGTATCCCACTGGCAGATTGAAGAAGCTGAGGGAGACTCTGGTGGCAGTGCAGCAGCTGGATAAGAACATGATTAGTCTGCGGTCCTGGCTGACCCACATAGAGACTGAGCTGTCCAGACCCATCCTATACGACACCTGTGACTCCCAGGAGATACAGAGGAAGCTGGACCTGCAGCAGGTAAATACTGTGTCAGTAGCCTGGTGGTCTGTTTATGATTTCTCACCAACTCCTATAGTCATTGTCACTGCAACGGTCATACAGATGTAGTATCTTAATTTGAGACAGATTTCTACAGCAGGAAAATAATTCTGCAGCAACAGCAAATGTGAATTATTATGTGGATTGTTATTAATGAAATGTTTTGTAAGGGTTGATACATTTTTCATTAGGGCAAATTAAGTCTGACATTTTAGAGTGTAAATTATGAACTTTAGAAGCATTTTTTAAACCTTGAACACACTACAAGTTCTCATTTCCTGCTGTGCAGGAACTTTCTTAGCAACATAAGAGTGATCAAATTAGATCCTACATCTGTAGCAGTTGGTAAGACAGCACAAACAGACCTGGGACCACCAGGCTACCTCATCAGTGGGCTGTGGGTACTTTGAAACACATTGTAGCGTACACCCCCTGGTATAGCTATTGATACTTGAAAAAAAAGGAAGAGCCGCACACTCTAGGAGCTCAGATGCAATAATTTAATAACTTAATAACCAACGTTTTGACAGACAAGCTGTCTTCATCGGGGTATAATGACAAACACTGTGAGTCACTAGTTTATAAAGTGTTAAAGAACACACACAGGTGTCTGTAATCATGGCCGGGTGTGGCCTGATATCATTGGTTAATTCTCAGATATAAGAAGAACATACAAAAACATGAATGGATAGCATACGATAATATATACAATTTGGCTACATAGGCCTACAAACATTTATAATGAATAGCAAAATCACAATAATCACAAGAATGGCTTCAGATCAAAGTCTACGTTGAGACCGAAGAGAGCAAGGGTTTTTAAGTTAAAGATCCAGGCAGCCTCTCGTTTTAACAATAAATTGTCAAGGTCACCCCCTCTCCTAGGGAGGGTGACATGTTCGATGGCCATATAACGTAGGGGCGAAATCGAGTGGTTCGCTTCCAAAAAGTGGGCCGCCACTGATACAGCTACATAATCAATAACGGTGGTTTATGTTGATATTTTATTGATCCCTGTTTAGTTCCCAGCAGACAGGCTTATAGACAGTACAACAGAGGTATGCTTATTGAAAAGTCTAAGTAGGCTTCTTGATTTTAAAAACGATTAAGATCAACATCCTCTTTCTGTAACATAATATAAGATAACATCTTTCCATCTTTCTCTCCGTCCACCCAGGAGCTTCAGCGTGACATAGAGAAGCACAGCACAAGTGTGGCGTCTGCGTTGAACCTGTGTGAGGTGTTGTTACACGACTGTGACGTCTGTGCCACGGACACAGAGTGTGATTCCATCCAGCAGACCACCAGGAACCTGGACCGCCGCTGGAGGAGCATCTGTACCCTGTCCATGGAGAGGAGGCTCAAGTACGAGACACGCTACATTTAGGATTTAGGCGCTGTAGTTTCTAAAGTAGTCCGAATTTTTACTTTCAAGACTATCAACAAGTGCAGTGATGTAATTCTAGGTTTGGTAAATTTGGAAACATGTACTTGTGATATAGGCTCTCACCACAACTTAAACTGTCCATATCGTTTTAATGTGTAAGGATTGAAGAGACATGGCGTTTATGGCAGAAGTTCTTAGAAGACTTTATGCGTTTTGAGGAGTGGCTAGTGACCTCAGAGAAGACCGCTGCTCTACCCAACTCTTCAGGAGTACTGTACACAGTGGCCAAGGAAGAACTCAAGAAGTTTGAGGTACAGACATGCTACTACAGACCACCTAGTCCTAGTTGGATATAACCACTATATTCTCCTTTCATATACAGTACATACAGTGCATTCGGGAAAGTATTCAGACCCATTGACTTTTTCCACATTTTGTTAACATTACAGCCTTATTCTAAAATAGATTATATTTATTTGATCAATCTACACACAATACCCTATAATGACAAAGCGAATACAGGTTTTTAGAAATGTTTGCAAATTTATTTAAAAAATAAATAAATAACAGAAACACCTTATTTACATAAGCATTCAGACCCTTTGAGACTCTAAATTGAGCTGAGGTGCATCCTGTTTCCATTGATCATGGTTCATCCTTGGTCTGGTTCAGTCTGGTTCATCCTTGGGAGCAATTTCCAGACGCTTGAAGGTACCATGTTCATCTATACAAACAATAGTACGCAAGTATTAACATCATGGGACCACGCTGCCGTCATACTGCTCAGGAAGGAGACGCGTTCTGTCTCCTAGAGATGAACCTACTTTGGTGCGAAAAGTGCAAACCAATCCCAGAATAACAGCAAAGGACCTTGTGATAATGCTGGAGGAAACAGGTACAAAAGTATCTATATCCACAGTAAAACGAGTCCTATAGAAAATGTGTGGGCAGAACTGAAAAAGCATGTGCAAGCAAGGAGGACTACAAACCTAACTCCGTTACACCAGCTCTCTCAGAAGGAATGGGCCATAATTCACCCGCCTTATTGTGGGAAGCTTGTGGAAGGCTACCCAAAACATTTGACCCAAGTTAAACAATTTAAAGGCAATGCTACCAAATACTAATTGAGTGTATGTAAACTTCTGACCCACTGGGAATGTGATGAAAGAAAGAAATAATTCTCTCTACTATTATTCTGACATTTCACATTCTTAAAATAAAGTGGTGATCCTAACTGACCTAAGACAGGGAATTTTTACTACGTTTAAATGTCAGGAATTGTGAAAAACTGAGTTTAACTGCATTTAGGCTAAGGTGTATGTGAACTTCCGACTTCAACTGTACCTGTCTATATATGGTCCCACAGTTGAGTGCATGTCAGAGCAAAAACCAAGCCCTGAGGTCGAAGGAATTGTCCGTAGACAGGCTCCGAGACAGGATTGTGTCGAGGAACAGATCTGGGGAAGGGTACCAAAAAATGTCTGCAGCATTGAAGTTCCTCAAGAACACAGTGGCCTCCATCATTCTTAAATGAAAGAAGTTTGGAACCACCAGATGGACTCTTGCTAGAGCTGGCCGCCCGGCAAAACTGAACATTCGGGGGAGAAGTGCCTTGGTCAGGGAGGTGACCAAGAACCCGATGGTTACTCTGACAGAGCTGCAGAGTTCCTTTGTGGAGATGGAAGAACCTTCCAGAAGGACAGCCATCTCTGCAGCACGCCACCAATCTGGCCTTTATGGTAGTGGCCAGACGGAAACCCCTCCTCAGTAGAAGGCACAGGCCATCCCGCTTGGCGTTTGACAAAAGGCACCTAAAGGACTCTCAGACCATGGGAAACAAGATTATCTGGTCTGATGAAACCAAGATTGAACTCTTTGGTCTGAATGCCAAGCGTCACGTCTGGAGGAAACCTGGCACCATCCCTACGGTTACTCATGGTGGTGACAGCATCATGCTGTGGGGATGTTTTTCAGTGGTCTCCCAGTGGAGACTAACCAGGATTGAGGGAAAGATGAACGGTGCAAAGTACAGAGATCCTTGATGAAACCTGCTCCAGAGCAGTCAGAACCTCAGGCTGGGGCTAAGGTTCACCTTCCAACAGGACAACGACCCTAAACACAGAGCCAAGACAATGCAGGAATAGCTTTGGGACAAGTCTCTGAATGTCCTTGAGTGGCCCAGCCAGAGCCCGGACTTGAACCCGATCGAACATCTTTGGAAAGACCTGAAAATAACTGTGCAGCGACGCTCCCCATCCAACCTGACAGAGCTTGAGATGATCTGCAGAGAAGAATGGGAGAAACTCCCCAAATACAGGTGTGGCAAGCTTGTAGCTTCATACCCAATAAGACTAGAGGCTGTAATCGCTGCCAAAGGTGCTTCAACAAAGTACTGAGTAAAGGGTCTGAATACTTAGGTACATTTGCAAACATTTCTAAAAACCTATTTTTTTTGTCTTTACGGGGTATTGTGTGTAGATTGATGAAGGGGGGAAAACAATTTAATACATTTTAGAATAAGGGTGTAACGTAACAAAATGTGGAAAAGGTCAAGGGGTCTGAACACTTTCAGAATGCACTTTACATGGACAAAACTCATAACTCATCCCTGAGCAATAAATTGATCAATTAAATGGTCAATGAAATTATCAAGCAACTTGTCTCTTTTTTAGATTCTAAATGTGTTGGTTATATTTGTGTGTGTGTTCCAGGCGTTTCAGTTTCAGGCCCATGAGAGCCTGACCCAGCTGGAGACGATCAATAAGCAGTACCGCCGTCTGGCCAGGGAGAACCGCACAGACTCCTCCTGTCGCCTCCGGGAAATGTCCCACGACGGGAACCAGCGCTGGGATAACCTGCAGAAGAGGGTGGCCTCCATCCTCCGCAGGCTCAAGGTACAGAGTCATATCCAGAGGAGGCCTCGTTGAGCAACTGTAACACAACAGAAAGTATGGTGTATATAGTCCAATCCCACTGGGCAAACACTGGCTGAATCAACGTTGTTTCCACGTCATTTCAATGAAATTACTTTGAACCAACGTAGAATAGACGTTGAATTGATGTCTGTGCCCAGTGGGATTCTACACTTCTGAGGGTTGGTACTGCTCTCGGAAAGAAACTATACCAGCAAGGAAGTAATTTCATTGGTTCTAGTCGGCAGAATCATGTGGAGTGTCTGCACGAAGTTCCAGTTCGAAGAAAAAAATGTTTTTGCTGCAAGAGATGTGTACGCTAAAGCATCTCTTTATGATTTCTCCAGCACTTTATCAATCAGCGTGAGGAGTTTGAGACAGCCAGAGACAGCGTCGTGGTGTGGCTCACTGAGATTGACCTGCAGCTCACCAACATAGAACACTTCTCAGAGTGTGACATCCGAACCAAGATCAAACAGCTCCGGGTAAGGATGGCCTCTTTACACAAGTGATTATTGTTCTCTCGATATCCTACATATTTTTCCGCTCTTCAATAACTCGACTATACTACGAATTCTATCAGTAATCATTGAAATAATCACATAATCACTATTTCTGACTGCTATGGAACCGGGTAGCAAAACTAAAACAAACTCCTACCATGGCTCAACTGTATCCTAACCACCATGTTCCTAAAACACACTGTATTCAGTCTGGCCTCTGCTTCGCTTGTTTTTTATACCAGGCGTTCCAGCAGGAGATTTCTCTGACCACGGGGAAGGTCGGGCACATCTTCCACCAGGGAGAGGTGCTGCTACAGAAGAGTGAGCCTCTGGATGCTGCTGTTATAGAGGAGGAGCTGGAGGAGCTGCGGAGATACTACCAGGAGGAGTTTGGACGCGTGGAACGTTACTATAAGAAGCTGATCCGACTACCGGTGAGCCCAGGGATGACGTCTACTGAGCCCTTGTTCTTTTCATTTTGATGCTGACTGTCTCTTTTTTGACTGTCTCATAGGTGTACCTTAACCTCCCATCCTTCCTCTTCCAGCTGACAGGAGAAGAGTACGATGTGTCATTCTCGGACCAGGAGATTGAACTGGATGAACCTGGGGACCTGTTCAGCATTCCCTGGAGTGAACGTCTTGGAGACCTGAGTTCCCCTCTGCACTCCCTGACTGCCCCCCTCTGTACTGGGGCTGAGCGCTCGGGCAGGGGCACCCCAGCCAGCGTGGACTCCATCCCCCTGGAGTGGGACCATGACTACGACCTGAGAAAGAGGCTGGAGAGTGCCAGCAGGGCCCTGGGCCTGGCCTCTGAGCACGAGGAGCACAGAGAGGAGGGGAACTACCAGGGATCAGCTTCTGCTTCCGCTCTGTCAGGTCAGTGTAGTCTACACCCCTCATCCCTGCACCACTACTGTCAGGTCAGTGTAGTCTACACCCCTCATCCCTGCACCACTACTGTCAGGTCAGTGTAGTCTACACCCCTCATCCCTGCACCACTACTGTCAGGTCAGTGTAGTCTACACCCCTCATCCCTGCACCACTACTGTCAGGTCAGTGTAGTCTACACCCCTCATCCCTGCACCACTACTGTCAGGTCAGTGTAGTCTACACCCCTCATCCCTGCACCACTACTGTCAGGTCAGTGTAGTCTACACCCCTCATCACTGCACCACTACTGTCAGGTCAGTGTAGTCTACACCCCTCATCCCTGCACCACTACTGTCAGGTCAGTGTAGTCTACACCCCTCATCCCTGCACCACTACTGTCAGGTCAGTGTAGTCTACACCCCTCATCCCTGCACCACTACTGTCAGGTCAGTGTAGTCTACACCCCTCATCCCTGCACCACTACTGTCAGGTCAGTGTAGTCTACACCCCTCATCCCTGCACCACTACTGTCAGGTCAGTGTAGTCTACACCCCTCATCCCTGCACCACTACTGTCAGGTCAGTGTAGTCTACACCCCTCATCCCTGCACCACTACTGTCAGGTCAGTGTAGTCTATACCCCTCATCCCTGCACCACTACTGTCAGGTCAGTGTAGTCTACACCCCTCATCCCTGCACCACTACTGTCAGGTCAGTGTAGTCTACACCCCTCATCCCTGCACCACTACTGTCAGGTCAGTGTAGTCTACACCCCTCATCCCTGCACCACTACTGTCAGGTCAGTGTAGTCTACACCCCTCATCCCTGCACCACTACTGTCAGGTCAGTGTAGTCTACACCCCTCATCCCTGCACCACTACTGTCAGGTCAGTGTAGTCTACACCCCTCATCCCTGCACCACTACTGTCAGGTCAGTGTAGTCTACACCCCTCATCCCTGCACCACTACTGTCAGGTACTAATGATACCAGACCCCTCATCCCTGCACCACTACTGTCAGGTACTAATGATACCAGACCCCTCATCCCTGCACCACTACTGTCAGGTACTAATGATACCAGACCCCTCATCCCTGCACCACTACTGTCAGGTACTAATGATACCAGACCCCTCATCCCTGCACCACTACTATCAGGTACTAATGATACCAGACCCCTCATCCCTGCACCACTACTGTCAGGGACTAATGATACCAGACCCCTCATCCCTGCACCACTACTGTCAGGGACTAATGATACCAGACCCCTCATCCCTGCACCACTACTGTCAGGTACTAATGATACCAGACCCCTCATCCCTGCACCACTACTGTCAGGTACTAATGATACCAGACCCCTCATCCCTGCACCACTACTGTCAGGTA
This sequence comes from Salvelinus namaycush, assembly GCF_016432855.1. Lineage (NCBI taxonomy): Eukaryota > Metazoa > Chordata > Actinopteri > Salmoniformes > Salmonidae > Salvelinus > Salvelinus namaycush. The sequence continues at coordinate 8,113,872 of NC_052334.1, read as the reverse complement.
CTAATGATACCAGACCCCTCATCCCTGCACCACTACTGTCAGGTACTAATGATACCAGACCCCTCACAACTTACTGGCAGGTACTGGGGATAAGATAGCCTCGATCTCAGAGAGGTCGTCTGAGGTCATCTGATGGTAGGCAACATGCCTTGCTGTGGAAAACTAACTCTCACAGCCTGCTTTCTGCCTGCTACGAGTTTGGTTTGGTTTTCTCACAGGCACACTGAAACATAACAGCAGGCATCGTTAACTAACAGCACCGCTTTCTAACATTTTGCATTTGATTTGTGCGGCACGTAGGCTACTGTAGCTAACCTCAAGCTGATTTCTTGTGTTGGCATCCTGTGTGTTTTAAAGGTCCATGTTGTTGTGCGCATCTTCTGGGGAAATGTTTTCTGTCTATTGTTTTATTGTGCTCAAAATGTTCTTCGTACATCGTCTTCTAATTTACGACTGGATGGATAACACTAACTATTAATGATATCTCACAACGTGGATGATAACACTAATTATTAATGAGATCTCACAACGTGGATGATAACACTAATTATTAATGAGATCTCACAACGTGGATGATAACACTAACTATTAATGATATCTCACAACGTGGATGATAACACTAACTATTAATGATATCTCAGTGTGGATGGATAACACTAACTATTAATGATATCTCACAACGTGGATGATAACACTAACTATTAATGATATCTCACAACGTGGATGATAACACTAACTATTAATGATATCTCAGTGTGGATGGATAACACTAACTATTAATGATATCTCACAACGTGGATGATAACACTAACTATTAATGATATCTCACAACGTGGATGGATAACACTAATTATTAATGATATCTCACAACGTGGATGGATAACACTAACTATTAATGATATCTCACAACGTGGATGATAACACTAATTATTAATGATATCTCACAACGTGGATGGATAACACTAACTATTAATGAGATCTCACAACGTGGATGATAACACTAACTATTAATGAGATCTCACAACGTGGATGGATAACACTAACTATTAATGAGATCTCACAACGTGGATGATAACACTAACTATTAATGAGATCTCACAACGTGGATGGATAACACTAATTATTAATGATATCTCAGTGTGGATGGATAACACTAACTATTAATGAGATCTCACAACGTGGATGGATAACACTAACTATTAATGATATCTCAGTGTGGATGGATAACACTAACTATTAATGAGATCACAGTGTGGATGGATAACACTAACTATTAATGATATCTCACAATGGTTAGCAGTGGATGGATACCACTAACTATTAATGATATCTCACAATGTTTAGCAGTGGATGGATACCACTAACTATTAATGATATCTCACAATGTTTAGCAGTGGATGGATACCACTAACTATTAATGATATCTCACAACGTGGATGATAACACTAACTATTAATGATATCTCAGTGTGGATGGATAACACTAACTATTAATGATATCTCACAACGTGGATGATAACACTAATTATTAATGATATCTCACAACGTGGATGGATAACACTAACTATTAATGAGATCTCACAACGTGGATGATAACACTAACTATTAATGAGATCTCACAACGTGGATGATAACACTAACTATTAATGATATCTCAGTGTGGATGGATAACACTAATTATTAATGATATCTCACAACGTGGATGGATAACACTAACTATTAATGAGATCTCACAACGTGGATGATAACACTAACTATTAATGAGATCTCACAACGTGGATGGATAACACTAACTATTAATGAGATCTCACAATGTTTAGCAGTGAATGGATACCACTAACTATTAATGAGATCTCACAACGTGGATGGATAACACTAACTATTAATGAGATCTCACAACGTGGATGATAACACTAACTATTAATGATATCTCACAACGTGGATGATAACACTAACTATTAATGAGATCTCACAACGTGGATGATAACACTAACTATTAATGATATCTCAGTGTGGATGGATAACACTAACTATTAATGAGATCTCACAACGTGGATGGATAACACTAACTATTAATGAGATCTCACAACGTGGATGATAACACTAACTATTAATGAGATCTCACAACGTGGATGATAACACTAACTATTAATGATATCTCAGTGTGGATGGATAACACTAGCTATTAATGATATCTCACAACGTGGATGATAACACTAACTATTAATGATATCTCAGTGTGGATGGATAACACTAATTATTAATGATATCTCACAACGTGGATGATAACACTAACTATTAATGAGATCTCAGTGTGGATGGATAACACTAACTATTAATGAGATCTCACAACGTGGATGATAACACTAACTATTAATGAGATCTCACAATGTGGATGGATAACACTAATTATTAATGATATCTCACAACGTGGATGGATAACACTAACTATTAATGAGATCTCAGTGTGGATGGATAACACTAACTATTAATGAGATCTCACAACGTGGATGATAACACTAACTATTAATGAGATCTCACAACGTGGATGGATAACACTAATTATTAATGAGATCTCACAACGTGGATGGATAACACTAACTATTAATGATATCTCACAACGTGGATGGTAACACTAACTATTAATGAGATCTCACAACGTGGATGGTAACACTAACTATTAATGAGATCTCACAACGTGGATGATAACACTAACTATTAATGAGATCTCACAACGTGGATGATAACACTAACTATTAATGAGATCTCACAACGTGAATGGTAACACTAACTATTAATGATATCTCAGTGTGGATGGATAACACTAACTATTAATGATATCTCAGTGTGGATGGATAACACTAACTATTAATGATATCTCACAACGTGGATGGATAACACTAACTATTAATGATATCTCACAACGTGGATGGATAACACTAACTATTAATGATATCTCAGTGTGGATGGATAACACTAACTATTAATGAGATGTCACAACGTGGATGGATAACACTAACTATTAATGAGATCTCACAACGTGGATGGATAACACTAACTATTAATGATATCTCACAACGTGGATGATAACACTAACTATTAATGATATCTCAGTGTGGATGGATAACACTAACTATTAATGATATCTCACAACGTGGATGATAACACTAACTATTAATGAGATCTCACAACGTGGATGATAACACTAACTATTAATGAGATCTCACAACGTGGATGATAACACTAACTATTAATGAGATCTCACAACGTGGATGATAACACTAACTATTACTGAGATCTCACAACGTGGATGGATAACACTAACTATTAATGAGATCTCACAATGTTTAGCAGTGGATGGATACCACTAACTATTAATGAGATCTCACAACGTGGATGGATAACACTAACTATTAATGAGATCTCACAACGTGGATGATAACACTAACTATTAATGAGATCTCACAACGTGGATGGATAACACTAACTATTAATGAGATTTCACAACGTGGATGATAACACTAACTATTAATGAGATCTCACAACGTGGATGGATAACACTAACTATTAATGATATCTCACAACGTGGATGATAACACTAACTATTAATGATATCTCACAACGTGGATGGATAACACTAATTATGAATGATATCTCACAACGTGGATGATAACACTAACTATTAATGATATCTCAGTGTGGATGGATAACACTAATTATTAATGATATCTCACAACGTGGATGATAACACTAACTATTAATGAGATCTCACAACGTGGATGATAACACTAACTATTAATGAGATCTCACAACGTGGATGATAACACTAACTATTAATGATATCTCAGTGTGGATGGATAACACTAACTATTAATGAGATCTCACAACGTGGATGGATAACACTAACTATTAATGATATCTCACAACGTGGATGGTAACACTAACTATTAATGAGATCTCACAACGTGGATGATAACACTAACTATTAATGAGATCTCACAACGTGGATGATAACACTAACTATTAATGAGATCTCACAACGTGAATGGTAACACTAACTATTAATGATATCTCACAACGTGGATGGATAACACTAATTATTAATGAGATCTCACAACGTGGATGGATAACACTAACTATTAATGATATCTCACAACGTGGATGGATAACACTAACTATGAATGATATCTCACAACGTGGATGATAACACTAACTATTAATGATATCTCAGTGTGGATGGATAACACTAATTATTAATGATATCTCACAACGTGGATGATAACACTAACTATTAATGAGATCTCACAACGTGGATGATAACACTAACTATTAATGAGATCTCACAACGTGGATGGATAACACTAACTATTAATGATATCTCACAACGTGGATGGTAACACTAACTATTAATGAGATCTCACAACGTGGATGATAACACTAACTATTAATGAGATCTCACAACGTGGATGATAACACTAACTATTAATGAGATCTCACAACGTGAATGGTAACACTAACTATTAATGATATCTCACAACGTGGATGGATAACACTAATTATTAATGAGATCTCACAACGTGGATGGTAACACTAACTATTAATGAGATCTCACAACGTGGATGATAACAATAACTATTAATGAGATCTCACAACGTGAATGGATAACACTAATTATTAATGAGATCTCACAACGTGGATGGTAACACTAACTATTAATGATATCTCACAACGTGGATGGATAACACTAACTATTAATGATATCTCACAACGTGGATGGATAACACTAACTATTAATGAGATCTCACAACGTGAATGGTAACACTAACTATTAATGATATCTCACAACGTGGATGGATAACACTAACTATTAATGATATCTCAGTGTGGATGGATAACACTAACTATTAATGAGATCTCACAACGTGGATGATAACACTAACTATTAATGAGATCTCACAACGTGGATGGATAACACTAACTATTAATGATATCTCACAACGTGGATGATAACACTAACTATTAATGATATCTCAGTGTGGATGGATAACACTAATTATTAATGAGATCTCACAACGTGGATGGATAACACTAACTATTAATGATATCTCACAATGTTTAGCAGTGGATGATACCACTAACTATTAATGATATCTCACAACGTGGATGATAACACTAACTATTAATGATATCTCAGTGTGGATGGATAACACTAACTATTAATGAGATCTCACAACGTGGATGATAACACTAATTATTAATGATATCTCAGTGTGGATGGATAACACTAATTATTAATGATATCTCACAACGTGGATGATAACACTAACTATTAATGAGATCTCACAACGTGAATGGATAACACTAATTATTAATGAGATCTCACAACGTGGATGGTAACACTAACTATTAATGATATCTCACAACGTGGATGGATAACACTAACTATTAATGATATCTCACAACGTGGATGGATAACACTAACTATTAATGAGATCTCACAACGTGAATGGTAACACTAACTATTAATGATATCTCACAACGTGGATGGATAACACTAACTATTAATGATATCTCACAACGTGGATGGATAACACTAACTATTAATGATATCTCAGTGTGGATGGATAACACTAACTATTAATGAGATCTCACAACGTGGATGGATAACACTAACTATTAATGATATCTCAGTGTGGATGGATAACACTAACTATTAATGAGATCTCACAACGTGGATGATAACACTAACTATTAATGAGATCTCACAACGTGGATGGATAACACTAACTATTAATGATATCTCACAACGTGGATGATAACACTAACTATTAATGATATCTCAGTGTGGATGGATAACACTAATTATTAATGAGATCTCAGAACGTGGATGGATAACACTAACTATTAATGATATCTCACAATGTTTAGCAGTGGATGATACCACTAACTATTAATGATATCTCACAACGTGGATGATAACACTAATTATTAATGATATCTCAGTGTGGATGGATAACACTAATTATTAATGATATCTCACAACGTGGATGATAACACTAACTATTAATGAGATCTCACAACGTGGATGGATAACACTAACTATTAATGAGATCTCACAACGTGGATGGATAACACTAATTATTAATGATATCTCAGTGTGGATGGATAACACTAATTATTAATGATATCTCACAATGTTTAGCAGTGGATGGATACCACTAACTATTAATGAGATCTCACAACGTGGATGGATACCACTAACTATTAATGAGATCTCACAACGTGGATGATAACACTAACTATTAATGAGATTTCACAATGTTTAGCAGTGGATGGATACCACTAACTATTAATGAGATCTCACAACGTGGATGATAACACTAACTATTAATGAGATCTCACAACGTGGATGATAACACTAATTATTAATGATATCTCAGTGTGGATGGATAACACTAACTATTAATGAGATCTCACAACGTGGATGATAACACTAATTATTAATGATATCTCAGTGTGGATGGATAACACTAATTATTAATGAGATCTCAGTGTGGATGGATAACACTAACTATTAATGAGATCTCACAACGTGGATGGATACCACTAACTATTAATGAGATCTCACAACGTTTAGCAGTGGATGGATACCACTAACTATTAATGAGATCTCACAACGTGGATGGATAACACTAATTATTAATGAGATCTCACAACGTGGATGGATAACACTAACTATTAATGAGATCTCACAACGTTTTGCAGTGGATGGATTTCTATGTCTGTTTGAAGAAAACATTTAGGTCCGTTCTTTCACACACAGATTAAACTCCCAAATAATCTACATTGAAAGTGCTTTTAAATCTCACAGGAGTAGGCTTAATCTAGGTCTAAGAAGCTGGCCCGTGAACATAAAATCAAAGCCCTTATTTAACCGTATTCCATGTGGGTGTCCATCCACTCTTCCCATCCTCAGGAGAGGGAGGTACCCTGGACACCCACATCTTTCAGTTGGACTGGGTTCTGGACACCAGCCGGTTACATCTGCAACAGACAGAGAACGTCATCCGCAGCAGAACCCCCACCGGGCCAGAGCTGGATGCATCATACATGGGATATGTGAGTACTGTCTGATATGAGATCCTTATCACCATTCTGTCTTAATGGAAGGTCTTTAGGAAACATTGTGCCTTTACCTAAGAAGTTCCTACGGTGTGATTACTTGATGTGAGCGTCTCAGTGACATGCTTTCTGTCTGTTTTCTGTCCTGTTGTGTAGATGCGTCTGCTGGGAGAGTGTCGTAGCAGTATAGACACAGTGAAGAGGGTTGGCTACGAACTGAAGGGGGAGGGGGACAAGGCCTCAGGACTTGCTGACCCCATTGATGATGAATCACAAACAACAGGTAAAGTTTGGCCATCAGGTGTTGATATTAATCAGGCTTAAGACAGTCAGAGGTGGAGAGCTCTTAAGACAGTCAGAGGTGGAGAGCTCTTAAGACAGTCAGAGGTGGAGAGCTCTTAAGACAGTCAGAGGTGGAGAGCTCTTAAGATGTAAAGTAGCAATGGTACATTAATGCCCACAACTTATAGTCCACGATGAGACAACATTGTGTGGTGGTTGTGTGTTTTCTGGGTTGTTTTTGCTCCAGAGTACTCAAGCAGAGAAGTAAGTACAAAGTCAGCAGCTTTTAAGGCAGACACATTTCTTGGGGCTTTACTGGACTGTGCTGTACAGGGCTGTATAGGGCTGGACGGGACTGTACTGTACGGACCTGTACGAGCCTGTACTGTAATGGCCTGTACGGACCTGTACTGTACGGACCTGTACGGTACTGTAATGGCCTGTACTGGATTGTACTGTACGGACCTGTACGGGCCTGTACTGTAATGGCCTGTACTAGACTGTAATGGCCTGTACGGACCTGTACTGTACGGACCTGTACGGTACTGTAAGGGCCTATACTGGACTGTACTGTACGGACCTGTACGGGCCTGTACTGTAATGGCCTGTACTGGACTGTACTGTACGGATCTGTACGGGCCTGTACTGTAATGGCCTGTACTGTACTGTAATGGCCTGTATGGACCTGTACTGTACGGACCTGTACGGTACTGTAATGGCCTGTACTGGATTGTACTGTACGGGCCTGTACTGTAATGGCCTGTACTGTACTGTAATGGCCTGTACGGACCTGTACTGTAATGACCTGTACGGTACTGTAATGGCCTATACTGGACTGTACTGTACGGACCTGTACGGGCCTGTACTGTAATGGCCTGTACTGGACTGTACTATACGGACCTGTACGGGCCTGCACTGTAATGGCCTGTACTGGACTGTACTGTACGGGCCTGTACGGGCCTGCACTGTAATGGCCTGTACTGGACTGTAAGCTGTATGTCACCTCAAATGTCTGAATATACAGTATAATCAGTTGTAGACATGAATGATAGATAAACTGAACATATATCCCATATATACCATGTATACCATATATACCATGTATATACCATATATACCATGTAGATACCATATATACCATGTAGATCCCATATATACCATATATACCATGTAGATACCATATATCCCATATATACCATATATCCCATATATACCCCATAGATCCCATATATCCCATATATACTATATACCTCATATACCCCATAGATATACCATATATACCATTACCAAATTAATAATTTGATACCCTTTCCTTTCTTCCTCCTTTAACTTGCTGCACTGTAGATGTGATAGTTACTGCAGGCTCAGGCCCCTCACTAAAAATATAGATAGATGTCTTATTACCATATAAATAATAAATTCCTCTTTCTTCCCCCCTGTACTGTAGGTGTGATACAGCGCTGGGAGTTGCTGCAGGCCCTCAGTAAAGAGATGAATAGATATAATACAGCTATAATATAATAATCTCTCTCTCTCTCTCTGTGCTGTAGGTGTGATACAGCGCTGGGAGTTGCTGCAGGCCCAAGCCCTCAGTAAAGAGATGAATAGATATAATACAGCTATAATATAATAATCTCTCTCTCTCTCTCTGTACTGTAGGTGTGATACAGCGCTGGGAGTTGCTGCAGGCCCAAGCCCTCAGTAAAGAGATGAATAGATATAATACAGCTATAATATAATAATCTCTCTCTCTGTACTGTAGGTGTGATACAGCGCTGGGAGTTGCTGCAGGCCCAAGCCCTCAGTAAAGAGATGAATAGATATAATACAGCTATAATATAATAATCTCTCTCTCTGTACTGTAGGTGTGATACAGCGCTGGGAGTTGCTGCAGGCCCAAGCCCTCAGTAAAGAGATGAATAGATATAATACAGCTATAATATAATAATCTCTCTCTCTGTACTGTAGGTGTGATACAGCGCTGGGAGTTGCTGCAGGCCCAAGCCCTCAGTAAAGAGATGAATAGATATAATACAGCTATAATATAATAATCTCTCTCTCTCTCTCTGTACTGTAGGTGTGATACAGCGCTGGGAGTTGCTGCAGGCCCAAGCCCTCAGTAAAGAGATGAATAGATATAATACAGCTATAATATAATAATCTCTCTCTCTCTCTCTGTACTGTAGGTGTGATACAGCGCTGGGAGTTGCTGCAGGCCCAAGCCCTCAGTAAAGAGATGCGTCTGAAGCAGAACCTTCAGCAGTGGCAGCAGTTCAACTCTGACCTCAACGCTGTGTGGGCGTGGCTGGAGCAGGCAGGGGAGGAGCTAGAGCAGCAACGGAGGCTGGACCTCAGCACCGACATCCAGACCATCGAGCTGCGCATCAAAAAACTGAAGGTGACCTTTGAACTTTGCTTACTCACTAGAATTACAACGCTTGCAAGGTGTGTAAGGCTTTCCCAAAGTTCTGGGGGTTTTCAGAAATCATGGTTGGATGAATCCCAGTTGTATGATTCCCTCCATGGTTATTCCCTCCTGGTCCTGGAATCCTCCAACTGGGATAATAAAAAACCTGGGATCTCTGGGAAAGCTTTGCAACCAGAGATGGGTATTTAAAAAATACTCTGTGCTGATATGACACCCTCTCAAATCATCTCTTTTCATATTGTCTGTCTACAGGAGCTGCAGAAGGCTGTTGACAAGCGTAAGGCCACAGTGCTGTCCATCAACCTGTGCAGTGCAGAGTTTGTCCAGTCCGCCACAGAAGAGTCCCAGGACCTGCAGGCCAGGCTGAAAGAGATGAACAACCGCTGGGACAGATTGGGCACCTCTCTGGGGGAGTGGAGGGCAGCGCTACAAAAGGCCCTTATGCAGTGTCATGTAGGTGTCCAACTGTCTATCCACCTAGCCTGGTCCCAGATCTGTGCTGTCTTGCCAACTCCTATGGCCGTTAAGGCGCAAACAGCTCTGGGACCAGGCTACTTACTGGTCACTTAATAAGAAATTCAAACCAGGACAAATCATGTTTGCATGTTGGACAACTGAGACAGGATACAATTAAATAGTGTTTCAATGACCAGGTTTATCATTAGTTAGACATATTAAATATGTTACTTTTGGTAGAAGTCATGACTTTTGGTAGAAGGTGATTAGCATGCATTTGTATTCCCATCTACTCTCCTGTAGGACTTCCATGAGATGAGTCACGGCCTGCTACTGTGGCTGGAGAACATTGACCGCAGGAGGAACGAGATTGTTCCCATTGACCCCATCCAGGACAGCAACACCCTCCATGAGCACCACAAAACACTCCTGGTACAGAAGCGTTTTAGTAATGTTATATTTAAGTGATAGTGCCAAAGAAGCCGGTGTTTGGAGGATATATTGGCACTGGTGTTGTTAGGCCTGAGACAAAGTCAATATATCCTCCAAACACTGGCTTCTTGGGCATTATCACTTTTATACAACGGGTTATCAACATATTCAAATAATGATTGACATATTTTCATTAAAAAAATGTTATTTTGATGAATATATTCATACTATGTCATCCATTCGCAAGATATAGTCCCGACACAAATCTTGGGTTGCTACCCAAGCCGGCTGGTCGTTCGTTCTATCGGTTCGGTTGCTAGTGAAGCGACCCAGTCATTCAGTCATTTTTGTTCTGTATCTATGGACGCCACCCAGTCATTTGTTCTAAATGTTCCATTGCCATACTGGCTGGCAACGTTCTTATCCCTTGCTTGCTAGCTAGCCAAGAATAACAGCCAGAATAATAGCAAAGTAGCAGCATTTGCGTTTGTTTAAGCTGTTTACTATTTACATTTATTTGGATACATCCATAACAATGAGCTAATGAGGCACGATTTCACCTGTCATAGAAAATGTTCTTACTTGTCAGGACACTGTTGTTCAGAGGAGCTATCCAACAACACAGCAACACAATCCCTTCAAACTGAATCTGGAAAGACTGCAAACTAGCTGCACTTCGTTTAGTTTTATCTTTTTTCAATTGATATTTCTTTGTTTATATCCATAAAAATTATGCCAGCTGATTCATGATTTCGACTGGCTGAGAAACTGTCTGTCTCGTCCCGACTCCCGACACATTCATTATTATGGGACAGATAGAGATCGAATTTGAATATTGAAACAATGTTGCAAATGTCGGAGAGACAGACAGTAAGGTTTATACAAATCTCCGCTGTTAAAAATTAAATGTTAGTCTAAAGGAAATGTGAGATAATGTCTAGATGCTTTTTATAGTGGAGATCAAGTTTATAAATTGCTTGGCTGGGCTGATGAGACAGTGGATTCCACAGTCAGATGGAATAAACTATATTCTGTGAGGGCTGATTCGGAGTTGAGATAAGCACACACAAATCTGACTTTTATATAAATTATTGATTGATGTCAACTGGAGACTTTTAAATTAAGCGTGGGGATCTCAAATTAGAAATTGTTCTTGAGTGACTGACACCTTGCAGTAAGTAAAATTGTGAACCAACCAACCTCCCTCACTCTCTCCACAGAAAATCCGCTGTGAGCTGCTAGACACCCAGAGGAAGGTGTTGTCCCTGCAGGACATGTCCCTGCAGCTGCTGGTCAACAGCGAGGGCAGTGACTGTCTGGAGGCCAAGGAGAAGGTTCACGTCATCGGGAACCGCCTCAAACTGCTCTTCAAGGAGGTGACCAGAGACCTCAGAGAGCTGGAGAAGATTCTGGACATTACCAGCAGCCAACAGGTCAGAACAGACGCACTTTTACAATTAAATAGAACAATGGAATGTATCTCCATGCAGTAGACACATTACACAATAAGAAATAGTACAGGAGAAACGTTTGTAGCCTTTCTCTATTGTATCTAACACCATTTCATGCTTGGCCTCCCTCCCTCCCTCCCTCTGTGTGTATCTCTCTCTCTCTCTCTCCCTCCCTCCCTCCCTCCCTCCCTCCCTCCCTCCCTCCCTCCCTCCCTCCCTCCCTCCCTCCCTCATCCTCTTTCTCCCTCATCCTCTTTCTCCCTCCCTCTTGTCTCTTTCTTTCTCCTCTATTTTATCACAGAATCTGTCTACATGGTCGTCAGCTGATGAGCTAGACACCACCTCTGGTTCCATAAGCCCGGTGTCGGGCAGGAGCACGCCAAGTCGCCGTCGATCGGTAACGTATAGTAATACTCCTGACATGGTTACATGGTGCCCTACCAGAAGGAAGGTATTTGGCACTTCCTCCCTAAGACTGACAGTGCGTCACTTGTGCCCCTGAATGCAACGCCCAGTTTGTTCCAGTTTAAGGCCATGCAGAGTCACTCCCTCCCACCATCCCAGGACCTCTCTTTCTCACCTCTTCTCTGTACACCTTCCTACATGTATATACATTCCACACAAAACTCTGACTCTTTTTTCCACACCTTTATTCTTTCATGTTATATCTTCTCCCAGGGACAAACCCACCAGAGCACTGGAGACATCATTATACCCCCTCTTAAAAAATATATATATTATCTTATTTTATTGATTGACTTTCCCTCTAAACTGCTTTCTCCTAACCGAATGTGTCCCATCTTGTTCTTCTATTCTTTAGTCCTGTGGTTTTAGAGTCCTGTGGTTTTAGAGTCCTGTGGTTTTAGAGTCCTGTGGTTTTAGAGTCCTGTGGTTTTAGAGTCCTGTGGTTTTAGAGTCCTGTGGTTTTAGAGTCCTGTAGTTTTAGAGTGCTGTAGTTTTAGAGTGCTGTAATTTAGTGCTCATGGAATATTGGCTCTTTAATACTGCTGAAAACCCTTGGTTTTTATCAATTCAAGTCTATAGAAGTAATGTATTGTCTTCACTTCAATCCCAATGGTTGATCTCAATGATTTGAAGATACAGTACATGTATATCTTACATTTGTTACGTCTGTCTTCCACATAGCAAATCATGCATCATATCATAAGTTGTGCTTCAGCAGCGAATTAATTCCCTTTGTTCCAAATAACAGCATGACCATCCAGCTGTAGCTGTTCAAAGTAGCTGTTCACTTTGAAAAAAGCTAGTTTATTTGTTTTCTCTTGTTGTCACCTTCCTTCACATATTTGATTTGTTCTAAGGTCACCTTATTCTATTCTTTTATTTGGGGTATTTTCTTTTCATCGGTAGCTTTGTTCTTTATTTGCCTGGACTGAAACATACTCTCTTTCTTTTACCCCCGTGTTCATTGCAAACAGCAATGGGGCAAATGTAGTATGTCACAGCAGACCTCTGGACCCTCTGTGAGCAGTCCACACAGATCACACAGGTACCTTTCTCCTGGTTTGTAGAACACCCAGAAGATAATAGAACTCCTGGAACATGTTACACCTGTTCTTGAACCTCAGTCCGTTGTGCTGCACTGCACTGACAACACATACAGTACATTGCAACAACTGTCTTGTAAAAGAAAAAATAGAAAACCCTGAATGCTGATTTTTACTTACTTCCAAAGGTTCATAAAAGTTTAATGAAAAATTAATTCCATCATCTTCTACCATTCTAGACATTATGTAGGGGCTATAGGGTTTTATGGTTTTACAGAAAATGTGGTTATATCCCACACATCCTTTACACTACAGTTCTGCAATAACTAAATATATAGGCCTCTTCGTTGCCAATGTCCTCGGCTGCTTGATTAACTACGCTACCCAGAATGCACCTTGAGTGCTTAACATACTGTCAACAGTTTCTCTAATACCTCTTGGTAACTATAGAGCTCTACCGCTCCTTCTCTACTGCTAGTGAGCACACGCAGTTGTTCTCTTGAATTGCCAAGTCAGCAAGCATCTGCAATGAACAATAGGATGGCAGCAAGTCTATCTCTCTATTTCTTTCTTTCTCTTGTGTGTGACATCTATTTAATCTATTTCTTCTATTTCACATACCTAATCCACCATCTCCCCCTCACTCCCCTCAATCAGCCATCTGTGGGTCACCCCTATCACGTCTCCATTTGTGGAATGTTAGGGGGCACTTTGATCACAGTCTAGACAGACAGACCTGAGGGTAAAACGGACATCACTGTTATCTAGCTATGCATACCATGATTTATAATTTTAGGATTCACTTTGGTGTAAGCTAATTCAAATAGGCCCCATTGTCAGCTATGCTAGAGAAACAGCAGGTACCACATTGTCAGCTATGCTAGAGAAACAGCAGGTACCACATTGTCAGCTATGCTAGAGAAACAGCAGGTACCACATTGTCAGCTATGCTAGAGAAACAGCAGGTACCACATTGTCAGCTATGCTAGAGAAACAGCAGGTACCACATTGTCAGCTATGCTAGAGAAACAGCAGGTACCACATTGTCAGCTATGCTAGAGAAACAGCAGGTACCACATTGTCAGCTATGCTAGAGAAACAGCAGGTACCACATTGTCAGCTATGCTAGAGAAACAGCAGGTACCACATTGTCAGCTATGCTAGAGAAACAGCAGGTACCACATTGTCAGCTATGCTAGAGAAACAGCAGGTACCACATTGTCAGCTATGCTAGAGAAACAGCAGGTACCACATTGTCAGCTATGCTAGAGAAACAGCAGGTACCACATTGTCAGCTATGCTAGAGAAACAGCAGGTACCACATTGTCAGCTATGCTAGAGAAACAGCAGGTACCACATTGTCAGCTATGCTAGAGAAACAGCAGGTACCACATTGTCAGCTATGCTAGAGAAACAGCAGGTACCACATTGTCAGCTATGCTAGAGAAACAGCAGGTACCACATTGTCAGCTATGCTAGAGAAACAGCAGGTACCACATTGTCAGCTATGCTAGAGAAACAGCAGGTACCACATTGTCAGCTATGCTAGAGAAACAGCAGGTACCACATTGTCAGCTATGCTAGAGAAACAGCAGGTACCACATTGTCAGCTATGCTAGAGAAACAGCAGGTACCACATTGTCAGCTATGCTAGAGAAACAGCAGGTACCACATTGTCAGCTATGCTAGAGAAACAGCAGGTACCACATTGTCAGCTATGCTAGAGAAACAGCAGGTACCACATTGTCAGCTATGCTAGAGAAACAGCAGGTACCACATTGTCAGCTATGCTAGAGAAACAGCAGGTACCACATTGTCAGCTATGCTAGAGAAACAGCAGGTACCACATTGTCAGCTATGCTAGAGAAACAGCAGGTACCACATTGTCAGCTATGCTAGAGAAACAGCAGGTACCACATTGTCAGCTATGCTAGAGAAACAGCAGGTACCACATTGTCAGCTATGCTAGAGAAACAGCAGGTACCACATTGTCAGCTATGCTAGAGAAACAGCAGGTACCACATTGTCAGCTATGCTAGAGAAACAGCAGGTACCACATTGTCAGCTATGCTAGAGAAACAGCAGGTACCACATTGTCAGCTATGCTAGAGAAACAGCAGGTACCACATTGTCAGCTATGCTAGAGAAACAGCAGGTACCACATTGTCAGCTATGCTAGAGAAACAGCAGGTACCACATTGTCAGCTATGCTAGAGAAACAGCAGGTACCACATTGTCAGCTATGCTAGAGAAACAGCAGGTACCACATTGTCAGCTATGCTAGAGAAACAGCAGGTACCACATTGTCAGCTATGCTAGAGAAACAGCAGGTACCACATTGTCAGCTATGCTAGAGAAACAGCAGGTACCACATTGTCAGCTATGCTAGAGAAACAGCAGGTACCACATTGTCAGCTATGCTAGAGAAACAGCAGGTACCACATTGTCAGCTATGCTAGAGAAACAGCAGGTACCACATTGTCGTAACGTGTTGTAAATCAGAACGCTATTATTGTGTTACTGTAGTGTTCATCCCTTACCTGAGAAATGAGTTAATAGTGAATAGTACAAAACATGTTATTTAGCATGTTAATAGATATAGTCTGTCTTCTCAGTTTGACAGCAGCCCAGTCAGATGGTATATTAAGATGGTTCTGCTGCTGACTAATGCTACATCAAGCTTCACCTAGCTACGCCCTTTAAAACAGACTGCTCTACGCTGCTATGCTCCTGTCTTGGCATGCTTTGCATTTATCAGGATAAAAACTCCTGACAGAGAGGTCTTGAAGGACTATCTAAAACATTTGAACTGCTACTTCCAGCTTGCATTTTGTCTCCCGTCCTAACACCTTGCATCCTTTTATAAAGGAATGTCAGCTCAACATCCTGTATTTGTTTTATGGGTTTGAAAATAATTTCTTAAATGTTTGTCAGTGTTTGTCAAGTGTCATTCAACTGACTGTGGGTGTGTTGATTACCAATATAAACTGGGTGGTTTGAGCCCTGAATGCTGATTGGCTGACAACCGTGGTATATCAGACCTTATACCAACATTTTTTTTTACTGATCTTATTACGTTGGTAACCAGTTTATAATAGTAATAAGGCACCTTGGGGATTTGCGTTGCGTCGTGACCTAAGAACAGCCCTTAGCCGTGGTATATTGGCCATATACCATACTCCCTCGGGCCTTATTGCTTAAATATAATTTGGTAATTTGACCATGGTTGTCTCAATACACAGTTCATCATTATACTTGTAGAGCAATAACAACCATAGTTTCTGTCTTGTAAACTACAAAGGAAATAGATATTTGATTCTGTTGAATCCAATGACAAAATGGATAGTTGGATGGATGGTCTGGTCTGGATGCATGTCCTTAGCTGTACAGTAGGTGTCATAACCTAAATCTGTTTGTTGTTGTGTTGTGTGCTCTCCGTGTCGTGTCCTATCAGGTTTCCCGTCGCTGGGTCCGCTTCCTCCCCTTCTGAGGCAGAGGGGAAATCATCATCGTCACATTTCCTGTACCGCGTCCTATGGGTGGCGGTGCCCCTCCAGTTGCTCTTCCTCTTGCTGCTGGTGGGCATGGTCTGCCTGGTGCCAATGTGTGAGGGTGATTTGGACTGCACCCAGTCCAATAACTTTGCCCGTTCCTTCCACCCGATGCTACAATACACCAACGGGCCCCCTCCTGTATAGTCTTTCATGACAGACCAAACATTTGGTTCTGGGTGCCGAGCGAGATTACAGCCTGGCCCTGGTATGGAGAGGAACCTGAGGAGGACAGTTGGGCTTTTTGAACTTCATGACTGTTGGGGTTTTCACCTCTATGGGTCTCTCTCCTGTTGTTTTCCCCCAGTAACAGTACGGGAACTGTTTCAATGCTCCGCTAGTTTGCAGCTTCCATGAAGAATAGAGATATGGCGTTCCGTCATTCTGCACCTTGTGTTGCCGTGCATAGGCAAGCATCATAGGATGCCAAAACTTTAGTTATATCTTCTTTGTTCTGTATGGATGAAGTACAGCAGCACTCGTAACTTGTCTTTTCACTCGTGTCATCTTTTAGTTTTCTGTTATGTTGTATGTATAGACGAAGAAGCGTCTTAGGGGCAGCAAATGTAAGAACCAAAAAAATGTTCTGACGGCGGTCAGTGGATATCCCCTGGATACACATGCCATGTATTGCCATTTGTCCTCTAGTTCAATGCAGAGCATATACCCTGTGAATGTGCCTGTTGTAACAATTGAACACTTGTGAAATAACATTTTAAGATTACTTATATTGCAATATTATTTTTTTTACATGTGTTTTGGCATGCGGTTATGATCTTTGCTTATGGGTGTGTCCGTGATGAATATTTGATTTTTAATCTGAATTATACCTGGGCGTAAGAATCTATTTAGTCTGAATTGTGTATTGAATGTGTATGAAAGGCCATAATGAAGAGTTATTTGCTATAAACTGTTTAAAAGCATAAGAAACATTGACAAATCATGTGGACATTTCTGAATGAAAATAATGTACTGAACACACATTGTTATTTTTCTAGCTGAAAATATGGATTCTACAAACTAACTATTAATCAAAAGTATAACGAATTATAAAACTGTATATTTTCTATCGCTCTGTGTGTTTAGTTTTAAATGTACAACAGTCCAGGATTACTTAACATATTCTGTACATAATATAAATGTATATCTATAATCTATATCTGACCCTAAATTACAAATATTGAATGCCAAATTCTCATTTTGATTCTGTCTTTTATTCAACATAAGTTCTCTCTGTAGGCAGCAACATTTCTGACTCTTCTGTCAAGTCAATAATGCTGAATCAGTCTTTGGATCTTACTTTCCATACATCATAAACTCAATTCAAATCACAATTTCAATGGTCCAAAAAACATATGATACCTCTCAAGTTTCATTCAGGTGCCTGTCTTGAGTGGAGTCCTCTGAGGAGATTTAGGCATAGATCAGTGCTATAGTGCGATTGACATTTAAAGGCAGCGTTCGCGGAGACCGCATTCATGGTAAATGCTGTATTTGTCAGCTCAATCGAAAATTATCTATTTCAATCACGCTATAGCGCTGATCTTCCATGATACGGATTGAATCTAGCCCTTACGCCTCATTCACGGGGAGAGCCACAGGGCCAGTGGACCTCTGAGAGACAGCTGAGAGGGATCCGATAGACCCAGAGGTATGTTAGTTCTGGAGCTCTGGGAGATGGGAGTCCTGGTGGTGGGTAGGACAGGACCAGGGAGTGGTGGTGGTGATGGTGGAGGTCATGGCGGTGGGTAGGACAGGACCAGGGAGTGGTGGTGGTGATGGTGGAGGTCATGGCGGTGGGTAGGACAGGACCAGGGAGTGGTGGTGGTGATGGTGGAGGTCATGGTGGTGGGTAGGACAGGACCAGGGAGTGGTGGTGGTGGTGATGGTGGAGGTCATGGCGGTGGGTAGGACAGGACCAGGGAGTGGTGGTGGTGATGGTGGAGGTCATGGCGGTGGGTAGGACAGGACCAGGGAGTGGTGGTGGTGATGGTGGAGGTCATGGTGGTGGGTAGGACAGGACCAGGGAGTGGTGGTGGTGGTGATGGTGGAGGTCATGGTGGTGGGTAGGACAGGACCAGGGAGTGGTGGTGGTGATGGTGGAGGTCATGGTGGTGGGTAGGACAGGACCAGGGAGTGGTGGTGGTGGTGATGGTGGAGGTCATGGTGGTGGGTAGGACAGGACCAGGGAGTGGTGGTGGTGATGGTGGAGGTCATGGTGGTAGGTAGGACAGGACCAGGGAGTGGTGGTGGTGATGGTGGAGGTCATGGTGGTGGGTAGGACAGGACCAGGGAGTGGTGGTGGTGATGGTGGAGGTCATGGCGGTGGGTAGGACAGGACCAGGGAGTGGTGGTGGTGATGGTGGAGGTCATGGTGGTGGGTAGGACAGGACCAGGGAGTGGTGGTGGTGATGGTGGAGGTCATGGTGGTGGGTAGGACAGGACCAGGGAGTGGTGGTGGTGGTGATGGTGGAGGTCATGGTGGTGGGTAGGACAGGACCAGGGAGTGGTGGTGGTGATGGTGGAGGTCATGGTGGTGGGTAGGACAGGACCAGGGAGTGGTGGTGGTGGTGATGGTGGAGGTCATGGTGGTGGGTAGGACAGGACCAGGGAGTGGTGGTGGTGATGGTGGAGGTCATGGCGGTGGGTAGGACAGGACCAGGGAGTGGTGGTGGTGATGGTGGAGGTCATGGTGGTGGGTAGGACAGGACCAGGGAGTGGTGGTGGTGGTGATGGTGGAGGTCATGGTGGTGGGTAGGACAGGACCAGGGAGTGGTGGTGGTGATGGTGGAGGTCATGGTGGTGGGTAGGACAGGACCAGGGAGTGGTGGTGGTGATGGTGGAGGTCATGGTGGTGGGTAGGACAGGACCAGGGAGTGGTGGTGGTGATGGTGGAGGTCATGGCGGTGGGTAGGACAGGACCAGGGAGTGGTGGTGGTGATGGTGGAGGTCATGGTGGTGGGTAGGACAGGACCAGGGAGTGGTGGTGGTGATGGTGGAGGTCATGGTGGTGGGTAGGACAGGACCAGGGAGTGGTGGTGGTGGTGATGGTGGAGGTCATGGTGGTGGGTAGGACAGGACCAGGGAGTGGTGGTGGTGATGGTGGAGGTCATGGTGGTGGGTAGGACAGGACCAGGGAGTGGTGGTGGTGGTGATGGTGGAGGTCATGGTGGTGGGTAGGACAGGACCAGGGAGTGGTGGTGGTGATGGTGGAGGTCATGGTGGTGGGTAGGACAGGACCAGGGAGTGGTGGTGGTGATGGTGGAGGTCATGGTGGTGGGTAGGACAGGACCAGGGAGTGGTGGTGGTGATGGTGGAGGTCATGGTGGTGGGTAGGACAGGACCAGGGAGTGGTGGTGGTGATGGTGGAGGTCATGGTGGTGGGTAGGACAGGACCAGGGAGTGGTGGTGGTGATGGTGGAGGTCATGGTGGTGGGTAGGACAGGACCAGGGAGTGGTGGTGGTGATGGTGGAGGTCATGGTGGTGGGTAGGACAGGACCAGGGAGTGGTGGTGGTGATGGTGGAGGTCATGGTGGTGGGTAGGACAGGACCAGGGAGTGGTGGTGGTGGTGATGGTGGAGGTCATGGTGGTGGGTAGGACAGGACCAGGGAGTGGTGGTGGTGATGGTGGAGGTCATGGTGGTGGGTAGGACAGGACCAGGGAGTGGTGGTGGTGATGGTGGAGGTCATGGTGGTGGGTAGGACAGGACCAGGGAGTGGTGGTGGTGATGGTGGAGGTCATGGTGGTGGGTAGGACAGGACCAGGGAGTGGTGGTGGTGGTGATGGTGGAGGTCATAGTGGTGGCGATGGGGGTGAAGCAGGCACTCCAGTGATTTGATCATGTCGTAGTTTGGAAGGGCCAGGGCTGTGACGTCCAGACCTAACATCTGAGAGACCACCAGGGCTGTGACTTCCAGACCTAACATCTGAGAGAACACCAGGGCTGTGACGTCCAGACCTAACATCTGAGAGACCACCAGGGCTGTGACTTCCAGACCTAACATCTGAGAGAACACCAGGGCTGTGACTTCCAGACCTAACATCTGAGAGACCTCCAGGGCTGTGACTTCCAGACCTAACATCTGAGAGACCACCAGGTCTGTGACTTCCAGACCTAACATCTGAGAGACCACCAGCGCTGTGACTTCCAGACCTAACATTTGAGAGACCACCAGGTCTGTGACTTCCAGACCTAACATCTGAGAGACCACCAGGGCTGTGACTTCCAGACCTGAGAGACCACCAGGGCTGTGACTTCCAGACCTGAGAGACCACCAGGGCTGTGACTTCCAGACCTGAGAGACCACCAGGTCTGTGACTTCCAGACCTAACATCTGAGAGAACACCAGGGCTGTGACGTCCAGACCTAACATCTGAGAGAACACCAGGGCTGTGACGTCCAGACCTAACATCTGAGAGACCACCAGGGCTGTGACTTCCAGACCTGAGAGACCACCAGGGCTGTGACTTCCAGACCTGAGAGACCACCAGGGCTGTGACTTCCAGACCTGAGAGACCACCAGGGCTGTGACTTCCAGACCTGAGAGACCACCAGGGCTGTGACTTCCAGACCTAACATCTGAGAGACCACCAGGTCTGTGACTTCCAGACCTAACATCTGAGAGAACACCAGGGCTGTGACTTCCAGACCTAACATCTGAGAGAACACCAGGGCTGTGACGTCCAGACCTAACATCTGAGAGACCACCAGGGCTGTGACATCCAGACCTAACATCTGAGAGACCACCAGGTCTGTGACATCCAGACCTGAGAGACCACCAGGGCTGTGACTTCCAGACCTGAGAGACCACCAGGGCTGTGACTTCCAGACCTAACATCTGAGAGAACACCAGGGCTGTGACTTCCAGACCTGAGAGACCACCAGGGCTGTGACTTCCAGACCTAACATCTGAGAGAACACCAGGGCTGTGACTTCCAGACCTGAGAGACCACCAGGGCTGTGACTTCCAGACCTGAGAGACCACCAGGTCTGTGACTTCCAGACCTAACATCTGAGAGACCACCAGGGCTGTGACATCCAGACCTGAGAGACCACCAGGGCTGTGACTTCCAGACCTGAGAGACCACCAGGGCTGTGACTTCCAGAACTAACATCTGAGAGACCACCAGGGCTGTGACGTCCAGACCTAACATCTGAGAGACCACCAGGGCTGTGACGTTCAGACCTAACTTCTGAGAGACCACCATTCGGGAGGCTACCAACTGAAACAATTGAGCAGATACACCTCAAGTCAGGTTTCTGATGTTATTTTCTGTACTCCTAAATCAAATGACATTCTGTTTGTACGTGTGTGTGTGCATGTGTGTTTCTGTCTTTCTATGAGTGCATCCATTTGTGCATGCATGCCTGTGCGTGTTAATACGACTATGTATCCATCCATCCTCCCACCTCTCTCTCACTGTCAGTGAGCTGGGCCAGAGTCTGTCTGAGGGTGGTAAGCTGCTGCTGAGCCTCCCTGGCCTGGTGCTCCTGGCTCTGTAGATCTGTCCTGGCTGTAGTCAGCCTCTCCTCTACCTGGGCCTTCCCCTTCTCCAGCTCCTCCAGACTCTTACTCTGCTGCCCAATGGTCTGGCTCTGTAGATCTGTCCTGGCTAGTCAGCCTCTCCTCTAGCTGGGCCTTCCCCTTCTCCAGCTCCTCCAGACTCTTACTCTGCTGCCCAGTGGTCTGTCTCTGTAGATCTGTCCTGGCTAGTCAGCCTCTCCTCTAGCTGGGCCTTCCCCTTCTCCAGCTCCTCCAGACTCTTACTCTGCTGCCCAGTGGTCTGTCTCTGTAGATCTGTCCTGGCTAGTCAGCCTCTCCTCTAGCTGGGCCTTCCCCTTCTCCAGCTCCTCCAGACTCTTACTCTGCTGCCCAATGGTCTCGCTCTGCTCCGGGACTTTGAGCTTAGATACAGCATTCCAAAATTGACAGGAATGCCCTTTACGTTTCATCATATTACTTCACAAAAACATAACATTGCGACCAATGGTATGTTATAACAATGTTATACAGAAGTAGAAATGATACTGTCAGTAAACAATTATCACAGTTTCCATATAATACAAAGTGCTAATTAGTGGTAATAGCCAACATTTTTAAACTACATTTGGAATCTTGTACAGGTATTTCCCAGGTAGTTAGAGGAATCAGACAGAGAAGAGTAGGTAGGGGAAGTTCTATGACTCTAGAGGATGTGTGGGCTGTAAGCATCCTGCCCTCTACCTTCAGCTTGTTGGTATGTGACAGCTGGGCCTTGAGCTCTGTGATGGAGACCTTACTGGAACCCATTTCCCCCTGCAGTCGCTCCACCTTCTTCTGTAGACTATAATAAAATATAACAGATACTTTAGATAGAATATAATATATTCTTTAGATACAATAGATACTTTACGTCTATTTTGTGAGTAAAATACAATTTGTCTTCTGCCTATCCCTACCCAACCCCTGGATGGGTAGCATTTTTAGCTGTTACGTGCCTTGCTCAAGGGCACAATGGCAGGAGATGGTACCTGGGATCACAGACCAGCAGCCCTCCGGTTACTGATTCAGTTCCCACTTTTTGCACCCAGCCCGGGGCTTAAACCAGCAACCTTCTGGCTATCAGCCCGGCTCTCTAACCTCAAAGCTACCTGCAGCTTGCTGGCGGTCACAGGGGCGTCATCTCGCTCCACGGCCAGGGCTGAGCAACTCCTCTTCTCCTCCACTAGCTCAGACACTTTCCTCCTCAACAGCTTTATGTGGAACTCCTTACTCTCAGACCTCTCTTTCTGGACCTTTAACTGCAGACAACATGGTAAACGGGTGTTTATCTGTTTTTAGCATACAATGATACAGTACTAGGAGATCAACAGTAATGATATGAACTAGATTGACAGAAATGTTGGTGTGAAATCCATTTAATCCATTGTGGAATGTGGGAGCATACAAAAACACCAGTGTGCTTGAGTTTTTTCCCATTACAGCATATGCGCCTAGAACGACTTAAGGTGTGCAAACAACTCTCCGACCATTCAACAAATGACATGTAGATTAGATTAGATAAATTTATTAGTCACATGCACAGGGTTGCAGAAGTAATCGCAGAGTACAGTGAAATTCTTATGCTCCGAGCTCCAACAATGCAGGTCAAAAAAAGAAAAGTGAATGAGACAATAATACAAAAATATTAATATATACACATTTACAACTGTAGCAATGATACATGTCCATTGGGGGGTGGGGGCAGGGTAAATGTCCGTTGGGGGGGATGTATAGAATGTTAATAGGGGAGCAGCAGGGGGAAGTGAGAAGTGAATGAAACAATAATTACAAAGAATAATACTGTATAGACATATTACAGCTCTAAAGTAGTAGCTAGTTACAGTAGTTATAAACTACATGTTGTGTACCCTTTGCTGTAGGTTGTGGGCCAGGGTCTTGCTTTCCACCAAAGCCGTCCCTTCTAGTTTGACAAGTTGCTCTCTCTCGAGACAGAAGGAGCTGTAGCCTCATGTCGAGGCCCCGGTCGGTGGCGATACTGTCTACTTTCATCCTCTCTGACAGTTGTTCCAGGAACTGCTCATACTGCATGGGAAAACACAAGGCCCATGTTTACAAAGTGTCTCAGAGTACGAGTGCTGATCTGGGATCAATTTTGCCTTTGAAACAATATATGCCATTTAGTAGAAGCTTTTATCAAAAGAGACTAACAGCCATGTGTGCATACATTTCATGTACGGGTGGTCAGAGGGGTTGGGTTAAATGCGGAAGACACATTTCAGTTGAATGCATTCAGTTGTACAACTGACTAAGTATCCCCCTTTCCCTTTCATAACGAATACGCGGGGGGGCTGATCCTAGTTCAGCAGTCCTACTCTGGGACACTTTGTGAATACAGGCCCATGCAGTAATATCTCTGCTATTCCAGTAACATCAAAATTAATTTGCAGTAAATGTGCCTGTGCCACTTTAGTGAGAGGATGCTAATGGGCCTGGACCAGAGTCCCTTGACAATTTGGTATGAAGAAAAGAAAAGCCTGTACACCGTACGCTGCTCCCCAGCTTTATTCCTGCACCAACATACAGCACAGCAGCAGCATTAACTGTGTGTGGACTTTTCTTTATTCCTGCACCAACATACAGCACAGCAGCAGCATTAACTGTGTGTGGACTTTATTTTGTTGGTCCAGCACCAGTGGAGAAATGTTGGATGTGCATGTCACCTACTACACACTGTCATAAATAAATACCTGCTATTCCAGTAACATCTAAACACGTTCACATTTTCATAAGAGGATGCTAAGATCCTTGCACCAGGGTTCATTTGCCAACGCACTCACATGCTGCATGTTATGACTCAGCCCATCTCGGTGCACGTCTGCAGTCATCAGCCTCCAGACCCTGCAGCCTGTCTCAGCCAGCTGTGCCCTCTCCAGGGCACTGGGGTGGAGCTCTGTCTGCCTGGACACCTCCTCACTGACCTGGGACAGCCTCCTCTCCATCTCCTTCATGGTCTGAC
This sequence comes from Salvelinus namaycush, assembly GCF_016432855.1. Lineage (NCBI taxonomy): Eukaryota > Metazoa > Chordata > Actinopteri > Salmoniformes > Salmonidae > Salvelinus > Salvelinus namaycush. The sequence goes on along the minus strand of NC_052334.1, from coordinate 8,088,142 downwards.
AGGAAATAACAAGACCTGTTAATTGAAATGCATTCCAGGTGACTACCGCATGAAGCTGGTTGAGAGAATGCCAAAAGAAAATATCGAAAGATACAACTTAAAAGCATACTGATAAAGAATATACAATGTGTGACTTCTGTACTAACTTTCCAGTTTTCCATACTGCATCTATTATAGTGTGTTGTAGTTGTGTATTTGTATGCTGATGTCACATAATTAATTTCCATGTAACTGGACAATCAAGTGTATTGTGTCGTATTGTAATGTGAATCCACTGTATAGTACAAAGACTGCATCCCATTGTAGGCCATCGTTCAATCATTGTACCTCCAGGATTTAAAATCCTGATTGATTATCTATCAATAGAGTATTATTTCTGATTGAAACTGTCACACAACGTATTAACAATGTAGTAGCATAAGAACAGAAAAAACACAGTGAATAGAACTCTACCTACTGCTGTCATGCTCTCCTCTGTGGTGCAGAGGTCAAATCAAAGTTGATTTGTCACGTGCGCCGAATACAACAGGTGTAGACCTTACAGTGAAATGCTTACTTACAGGCTCTAACCAATAGTGCGGAGAAAAAAAAGTGTGTGTGTGTGTGTGTGTGTGTGTAGATAAGTAAAGAAATAAAAACAACAGTAAAAATACATTTGAAAATAAGAGTAGCAAGGTTATATACAGACACCGGTTAGTCAGGCTTATTGAGGTAGTATGTACATGTAGGTATGGTTAAAGTGCCTGAGTCCCTGAGTGTCTGTAGTATTTTCTCATCAGTGGGCATGGAGAGATCCGGCTGCAGAAGAGCCCCTATCTCCCCCAGGAGGGCCTGCAGTCTCCCCTGTAAATAGGGTCACAAAATTAAGGAAATGTTCTCAAAATTGAAATCCCAGTTTGGAGGACTCTCGGCATCAGGAGTTTGGGAAATTGTTTGGGAAAGTTTCTGGTCTCTTTCCAACAGGATTTATGGGAAAACCAAAAGCAAAAAGCAAAATAGATAACCATTTACTGTGCATAATGCATGTGTGAACATTTAATACATTCATTGATTCTTATACACATAACACAGATCACAGATGACAGTAGTACCCTACTGAGCCAAGCCAATTCCAAGCTGTACTGCGCTGGAATAAATATACACTACAAGACCAAAAGTATGTGGACACCTGCTTGTCGAACATCTCATTCCAAAATCATGGGCATTAACATGGAGTTGGTCCCTCTGCTGCTATGACAGCCTCCACTCTTCTGGGAAGGCTTTCCACTAGATGTTGGAACATTGCTGCGGGGACTTGCTTCCATTCAGCCACAAGAGCTTAAGGAGGTCGGGCACTGATGTTGGGAGATTAGGCCTGGCTCGCAGTCGGTGTTCAAATTCACCCCAAAGGTGTTCGATGGGGTTGAAGTCAGGGCTCTGTGTAGGCCAGTACAGTTCCTCCAGACCGATGTCGGCAAACCATTTCTGTATGGACCTCGCTTGGTGGACAGCTGAAAAGAGCCTTCCCAAAAACTGTTGCCACAAAGTTGGAAGCACAGAATCGTCTAGAATGTCATAGTATGCTTTATCGTTAAGATCCAGACCAACAGTTCTTGTGCTGACGTTGCTTCCAGAGGCAGTTTGGAAATCGGTAGTGAGTGTTGCAACCAAGGACAGACGATTATTACGCACTACGCGATTCAGCATCGGCGGTTCCGTTCTGTGAGCTTGTGTGGCCTACCTTGTCGCAGCTGAGCCATTGTTGCTCCTAGACGTTTCCACTTCACAATAACAGCACTTACAGTTGACCAGGGCAGCTCTAGCAGGGCAGAAATTTGACGAACTGACTTGTTGGAAAGGTGGCATCCTATGACGGTGCCATGTTGAAAGTCACTGAGCTCTTCAGTAAGGTCATTCTACTGCCAATGTTTGTCTATGGAGATTGCATGGCTGTGTGCTCGATTGTCTGGGTGTGATTTGAGTGGGGAGGGAAAAACTGAAAACTAGATGTTATTGGCAGAGAGGTTATGAACTCTCTTATTGGTCTATGAACTAATTTAACACCTGGTGATGTCACCAGGCAGGCCACAACTCCATTCCACCACAACAGGCTGATATTTCAGGTGGTCTTTTCAAACAGCTCTTACACTAAAAGGGCATTATCATAATTTTCACAATTTCACAGTATTATTCCAACCTGTGGAAATATATATAAAACACAATAAAATCAAATTTTTGACTGCACCTGGCCTTTAAAATGGTGCACGTATGGATGCCTATACCAATCTGATCAGACCCAGAGCCTCTGTACTGCCTGCAGTGTTCTTCCTCTCCCTTCCACTTCTGTCACCAGTCTCATCACGTCTCTCTGCTGGCTCTCTACCTCGTAGGATCTCACACTCTCCTCCAACAGAGACCCTCATCCTCAGCCTGGTCCTCTCAGGTAAAGGCTCCACCTGGGGGCACGTTAAGCAGGGCATGCACAATGTTGGGGAACGTGTTAAATATGTTGTGTTATGTTATGTTGTGTCATCCTATTGAGCACAAAAAAATAAAAGAGTATTTTAAACGTATTTTGTGATCATAGGGATATTATGTTATGTTGTCTTATGTTATGCCAAAAATAATTATGACCACCATAAATAACAATACTGTACCAACCTTGTGTTTATAAACGTGGATATTGACTTCACCACTTCTGCACGGTTTTGTGGCACAGTCGATGCCACGCAGGGCTAACGGGCAACAAAGTTGAGGGTTCGCCGACCACCACGGACAACTTCCCTTTCCCTGCCTGTCTCATTACACTACGATCAGAGCCGGGTGCGGACAATGATCAGCTAGGGGAAATCTGATTATTTAAAAAATGATGCTATATTTCTAATAATATAAAATATATGTAAGGAATTTTCCACCGACAGTTTTCTGAGCCATTGCACCACACACAACGAATAAGCAACTCATAACTGCATACCGATTACCAACTTCGAGCGCTTACCATCATGGTTTGCGTTTTCAACACCACAATCAAGTAGAGTATGTCAATCTTGACAAACAGAAAATATATCCCTCTCGACTCAGTGTGGAACGCTTGGTTTGACAATCTCCGAGTGTCATTAAACTTTTTGGTGTTTTGTAATAGATGTCTCGTTCCATTAATCGAATGGCCGTAGCTCAGTTTGGATGCTGGAATTATATTAGAGCGGAGTGGATGAATTTGCGCAGGTAGCCTACAGGAGACGTTTGACGTAGCCTAATCAGATCAAAACATTGTGACAAGTTGTGTTTATACGGTACATTTTTTCAAACGTAAATGACAAATATTTAGGCTGTATTGAAGCGTTAAGTTCTAGGTCGAGGAATGGCCGCTCTGATCGGAAAGGAGGCAGAACGTGTGTTAAGCTTTCCTGAATAACTGGGCCAGCTGGGAGCATAGGCCTATGTGGCCAAACTACATAGGACGACTTGGGAGAATGATGATCGGCAACAGACAGCGCATCAGTATCAGAAGCAAAACTACAGCCAGACTGGCCTGCAACTGTGCCGTTCTATAATCTGTCTAGAGTAAGTACCCACAACGGATCCAAATTAAACATTCAAATAACAGTGCTTTTGAGCCATTATTCAGATTACATTTTCCCTGCAGTTTACTCAATTGTACTCACTTTAAAACAATAATGCAATTATTAAATGGATTGTGGTGTCGTAAACTAGTCTAGGTAGGATCATTTAGGTAGGAAGCTTATTGAGCGGGATGTCTTCACTGTTCTTTCATGCGCATTGACTTACCTGGCCTCTCCGCTGCCTATCAGCTATTCCTTTTTCTTGTGGATTTAAATTGAAAATGGGTGGAGATTTCAATGATTTTCCAGTGCATTCGGAAAGTATTCAGACCATTTGACTTTCTCAACACTTTGTTACGTTACAGCCTTATTCTAAAATTGATTAAATACATGTTTTCCTCGACAATCTAAACACAATACCCCATAATGACAAAGCGAAAACAGGTTTTTAGAAATGTTTGCAAATGTATAATTAAAAAAAAAGAAGAAATACCTTATTTACATATGCATTCAGACCCTTTGCTATGTGACTCGAAATTGAGCTCAGGTGCATCCTGTTTCCATGGATCATCCTTGAGAAGATTCTACAACTTGATTGGAGTCCACCTGTGGTAAATTCAATTGATTGGACATGACTTCAAAAGGCACACACCTGTCTATCCAAGGTCCAACAGTTGACAGTGCATGTCAGAGTAAAAACCAAGCCATGAGGTCGAAGGAATTGTCCGTAGAGCTCCGAGACAGGATTGTGTCGAGGCACAGATCTGGGGAAGGGTACCAAAAAATATCTGCAGAATTGAAGGTCCCCAAGAACACAGTGGCCTCCATTATTCTTAAATGGAAAAGTTTCTAACCACCAAGACTCGTCCTAGAGCTGGAGGCCTGGCCAAACTAAGCAATCGGGCGATAAGGGCCTTGGTCAGGGAGGTGACCAAGAACCCGATGGTCACTTTGACAGAGCTTCAGAGTTCCTCTGTGGAGAACCTTCCAGAAGGACAACCATCTCTGCAGTACTCCACCAATCAGGCCTGTATGTTAAAGAGGCCAGATGGAAGCTACTCTTCAGTAAAAGGCACATGACCGCACGCTTGGAGTTTGCCAATAGGCACCTAAAGGACTTTCTGACCATTAGAAACAAGATTCTCTGGTCTGATGAAACCAAGATTGAACTCTTTGCCCTGAATGCCAAGTGCAACGTCTGGAGGAAACCTGGCACCATCCCTACGGTGAAGCATGGTGGTGTCAACATCATGCTGTGGGGATGTTTTTCAGCGGCAGGGACTGGGATACTCGTCAGGATTGAGGGAAAGATGAACGGAGCAAAGTACAGAGAGATCCATGATGAAAACATGCTCCAGAGCACTCAGCACCTTACACTGGGGTGAAGGTTCACCTTCCAACGGGACAAGCACCCTAAGCACACAGCCAACACAATGCAGGAGTGGCTTTGGGACAAGTCTCTGAATGTCCTTGAGTGGCCCAGCCAGAGCCCGGACTGTAACCCGATCGAACATCTCTGGAGAGACCTAAAAATAACTGTGCAGTGACACTCCCCATCCAACCTGACAGAGCTTGAGAGGATCTTCAGAGAAGAATGGGAGAAACTCCCCAAATACAGGTGTGCCAAGCTTGTAGCTTCATACCCAAGAAGACTCTCGGCTGTAATTGCTGCCAAAGGTGCTTCAACTACGTACTATGTAAAAGGGTCTTAAAACTTGTACCAGTCAAAAGTTTGGACTCAGCTACTCATTCAAGGGTTTTTCTTTATTTTTTACTATTTTCTACATTGTAGAATAATAGTGAAGACATCAAAACTATGAAATAACATATATGGAATCATGAAGTAACCAAAAAAGTGTTAAACAAATAAAAATATATTTTATATTTGAGTTTCTTCAAAGTAGCCACCCTTTGCCTTGATGACAGCTTTGCACACTCTTGGCATTCTCTCAACCAGCTTCATGAGGAATGCTGAGCACATGCTGAGAACTTGTTGGTGCTCCATGGAGTGAAGGAAAAGCAGCCATCTCAATTGGCTTGAGGTCGGGTGATTGTGGAGGCCAGGTCATCTGATGCAGCACTCCATCACTCTCCCTGGTCAAATAGCCTTTACACAGCCTGGAGGTGTGTTGTGAGTCATTGTTCTGTTTGGAAAACAAATGATAGTCCCACTAAGCGCAAACCAGATGGGATGGCGTATCGCTGCAGAATGCTGTGGTAGCCATGCTGGTTAAGTGTGCCTTGAATTCTAAATAAATCACTGTGTCACCAGCAAAGCACCATCACACCTCGTCCTCCATGCTTCGCTGTGGGAACCACACATGCAGAGATCATCCGTTCAACTACTCTGCGTCTCACAAAGACACGGCGGTTGGAACCAAAAATCACAAATTTGACTCATCAGACCAAAGGACAGATTTCTACCGGTCTAATGTTCATGTTTCTTGGTCCAAGTAAGTCTCTTCTTATTATTGGTGTTCTTTAGTAGTGGTTTCTTTGCAGAAATTTGACCATGAAGGCCTGATTCACACAGTCTCCTCTGAACAGTTGATGTTGAGATGTGTCTGTTACTTGAACTCTGTGAAGCATTTATTTGGGCTGAAATCTGAGGTACAGTAAATTGCCGATTTCTGAGGCTGGTAACTCTAATGAACTTATCCTCTGCAGCAGAGGTAACTCTGGGTCTTCCTTTCCTGTGCCGGTCCTCATGAGAGACAGTTTCATCATGGTGCTTGATGGTTTTTAAGACTGCACTTGAAGAAACGTTCAAAGTTCTTGAAAATTTCCGCATTGACTGACCTTCATGTCTTAAAGTAATAATGGACTGTCATTGTCAGCTGTTCTTGCCATAATATGGACTTGATCTTTTACCAAATTGGGCTATCTTCTGTATACCACCCCTACTGTACCTTGTCACAACACAACTGATTGGCTCAAATGCATTACGAAGGAAAGACATTCCACAAATGTACTTTTAACAAGGCACCTGTTAATTGAAATGCATTCCAGGTGACTACCTCATGAAGCTGGTTGAGAGAATGCCAAGAGCGTGCAAAGCTGTCATCAAGGCAAAGGGTGGCTATTTTGATGAATCTCAAATATAATATATATATATATATATATATATATATATTGGTTACTACATGATTCCATATGTGTTATTTCATAGTTTGTCTTCACTAGTATTCTACAATGTAGAAAATAGTACAAATAAAGACAAACCGTGAAATAAGTAGGTGTGTCCAAACTTTTGACTGGTAATGTATATACTTGTTAAAAATTTGTAATACATTTGCAAAAATGTATAATAAACTGTTGTTTGGATTGTATGTAGTAGATTGATGAGATGAAAAAAAACTATTTCATCAAATACACCTGCGTTGTTTGGGGTTTTAGGTTGGGTTTCTGTACAGCACTTTGTGACATCAGCTGATGTAAGAAGGGCATTATAAATACATTTGATTGATTGATTGATTGATTGATTGATTGATTGATTGATTGATTGATTGATACAGATGAACGCGGTATCTTCAGGCATTTGGAAATTGCTCCCAAGCATGAACCAGACTTGTAGAGGTCTACTTTTTTTTCTGAGGTTTTGGCTGATTTCTTTTGATTTTCTCATGATGTCAAGCAAAGAGGCACTGAGTTTGAAGGTAGGCCTTGAAATATATCCACAGGTACACCTCCAATTGACTCAAATGATGTCAATTAGCCTATCTGAAGCTTCTAAACATCATGACATCATTTTCTGGAATTTTCCAAGCTGTTTAAAGGCACAGGCAACTTAGTGTATGTAAACTTCTGACCCACTGGAATTGTGATACAGTGAATTATAAGTGAAATAATATGTCTGTAAACAATTGTTGGAAAAATTACTTGTGTCATGCACAAAGTAGATGTCCTAACCGACTTGCCAAAACTATAGTTTGTTAATAAGACATTTGTGGAGTGGTTGAAAAACGAGTTTTAATGACTCCAACCTAAGTGTATGTGAACTTCCGACTACAACTGTATAGGAAGGAGTTCTTGGTTGATGGTTTCAATCAAGTGCTTGCTATACAGTGCGGTTTCCAGGAGTCTCCATGAAACAGAAAACATTGTCTCTCATTTCACCACAGGGGGTGCTGTTGTTCAAAATCCTCTAGTCGAGGATGACGCAAATTTGCGTCACCGCAACCAGGAAATGCAGTAACCGTTCAAATTAAACTTTATGCACAACAAGGCTGCATTCAAACTGTCATGAGCATCTAATGCACATGTTTCACACCGAGTTAGAGGTGACTCAACGCAGATACTGTAGTTAATTTAACATGACAAGCATTAGAACATCTTGTTTTAGTAGCCTGATTTGGTGAGTTATTTTCTTTAAGCTAGCTAGCTAATGTTATAACTCTCATTGATTTGAAGATAACTAGCTACCTTGCAAGTGCTAGTGCACGAGCCTTTCTTCATGGACTGTTTGATGTGGCATACATGCTTCGTGCTTTATTGTGAGCATCAGGAGCAGCTACATTCTATTAACCAATGACCATAATGTCTGGAACGTTTATTGTAATCTGGCTAGCTACTTAGCTATTGCATGCATTTCCATTCAACAAAGGTCAATTTTCCTGATACAAGAATTGAATGCATATAACTAAAACGTTAGTAATGTACAGTCCATGATGCATTTCTTTGTGTGAAGGTATTCAAATGGGTTCCTCTTGAGTAGAATAAACCTCATAGATATGTTGGTTCCATGATTTAGCTAGTCAATACAGTATGCTTATGTTTTCTCATCTCTTTGCATTCCTGTGTGTAGTCCAATCCATAACATGTTCTGGACACGGTTGTGCCGACTGAGGATCCAGAAGCCTTTGGGGAGTAGGACATGTGCCTATAGGTTCACCTCTGTCAAGCTGTCAGACCCTATCAAGCCGCATGTACCACCTAGAACTCTACTAGCTCCCTGGACCACCACATACTCTGGTCATCATAGGACGTGTCACTCAAGCACACACATCCAACAGCATGGCTGGACTGTCAGACGAGACGGGGAGCGAGATGTTTTGTTTACGGCACGACATTTTAACACCTGTGTTCAGTCACTATCAGCTGTCCCTGGTCAGCCCACCTCCACCAGACACTGGAGTTTCAGTATACAGAGAAGGTTTTATTCAACAGCTCCTGTTAAATCAGTGATGAAACCAGTGACTGTGCTTGGAAGTGGAAAAAAAATTCCTAAAGGCCCCAGGACCAAACAACCATCCAGAACCAATCAGCCGACCCCAAAGGAGGACAAGGTGAAGCCGTCCGTCCATCAATCAGATTAGAGGACTGGGAGATGCTTAATAAATGAACAACTGACTGAATGGATGGAGGGTGTGCTGAATGAACGTATGAATGGAATAGGTTTTATTGATGCCTAGTGAGGAAATTGGATGAGGTACATACAGGGACAGTACAGACCCACACACATCAGAGCATATAGACTTGAGCCCTATCTTAACATCTGATATTACCCAATTCTGATTCTTGATAATGTGGGGTTAAAATGTCATTAACAATGTTTGCATCCACGTTCTATCTGACCTCATAGGATATAATGCAGTGCATTGCCTATGCGACAGCAGACCAGTACCATCTGCCAACACTCTGCCATGACCTCATAGCCCACGGCTTCTACGAAGTAGATTTACCAAGAGGTAGGCCAACACCTTTTTACTTTACTTCATGGATACTGTAGGCTAATTGCTTACTCTTTTCATGGCTGTGCAATGTAACAAAATACACATTTTGATTATAATATATTTTAATTTCAGATGCCTCAAATGCACTCCTAATATGCACTGACAATGCCCAAAAACCCAGTGATAATGCAACAATGTTCTTCTTCAGGTATGTCCTCTTTTTTTCTGTTTACACATCGTATTGTTTTGAATATGAATTAATTAAGCCATTTTTACTTCTAGGGAGGGATCAGTGGTCTTTTGGAATGTTGAAGAGAAAACAGTAAGAAGAATTCTGATCCTATTGCACATAAGAAGTCACAATAGTAATTATAGTTCTGATAATAACAAAAAAGATCCCATTACACTCACTTAAAAATCACTAAGGGAAGGTGTGGTTCTCTTGAACCAGGTAGTCTAACACGCTGACCAAACCGCATGTGCAAAAGTTGATTTTGTTCACCCACACCAGACGCGATCAGGACACACAGGTTGAAATATCAAAACAAACTGAACCAATTATACTAATTTGGGGACAAGTCAAAAAGCATTAAACATTTTTGGCAATTTAGCTAGCTAGCTTGCTGTTGCTAGCTAATTTGTCCAGTGATATAAACATTGGTTTGTTATTTTACCTGAAATGCACAAGGTCCTCTACTCCGACAATTAAGCCACAGATAAAACGGTAAACCGAATTAATTTCTCGTCATCTCTCCTCCTTCCTTCAGGCTTCTTTTTCTTCTTTGGACTTTATATGACGGTTGGCAACCAACTTTATGTTGCATTACCACAAAGATGAACTGAGTGTGGACCTCAGTTCACCTTTCAATCACCCATGTGGGTATATGCTCCTAAAAACCAATGAGGAGATGGGAGAGGCAGGACTTGCAGCTCTTTGAGCGTCACAAATAGAACCAAGTTCTATTTCAGCGCCTGGCTAGGCAGACGCTCGCGAGCAGTGTGGGTGTAATGATTGAATAACATGTATGTGTTCATTTATTTTGCAACGCGAGCGGTGTGGTCAGCATGTTAGCAGGTGATTTGTAGAGGGAGCTGCAGATATTGTCAGTTACAGATCAATAATGACATGCTATTGAACTGCTTTGTTTTTCAGATGAAGAAAGTGATGAGGATCTTGGAGCGGCATGAGATTCATCCCTACGAGGTAGCTCTGGTCCACTGGGAAAATGAAGAGATCAACTACACTATTGGAGAGTACGTCACCTGATTATGGTTGGTCGTTACAGATCAATGATTGCATTTTCAATCATGTTATATGGATTACAGTAAAATGTCATTGTAGATTTCTGAAAAATGACTTACTTAATATGTCTTTAACATTTATCATTATTTAGTTTTCATTTGGATGATAATAACAATTGTGTTACTCTCCTGGGATAGGGCACAATTTGTTGTAAATCGTTGTCTTTAGTGATCAGTGTCTTTTGTTCAACCAAGGGGAAACTCAAAGCTACAACGTGGTAACTTCCTGCTGAACAGTGAAATAGATCCTGACAAGGCCGTGTTGGATAAATTTGCATTTTCAAATGCCCTTTCTTTGTCAGGTTAGCTGGAACGTTTTTCATGTTACTGTTTTTTGTTAATGTGTGAAACATAGCATTACTGTTAAACGGTCCAGGTGTGTATACAGTACTATGGTGATTTATCCTTACAGTCCGTATACTGCTCTCCCGTCTGTCTGGGTTTTGTTGCAGTGAAACTGGCCATATGGGAGGTGGCTTTGGATGACTTTGTGGAGTCGATTCAGTCAATTCCAGAGGTAGGTTAACAATAATCTGTGAACGGTTTGGATCTCCACACTTGAGAAACAATCATCTCAAATCTTGAATAGAGAATCACGTAAAATCATCATTACAAATTGTTTGTCACTGTAAAAATCATTTGCCAGGGGTTCCTTCCAACTGACTAGATTATATGCACTTCCCATTCAGATGCTGAAATCTGGGAAAAAAATAAAGCTGTCCAGAGCAGAGGTTATGCAGAAGATCGGAGAACTCTTTTCTCTGAGGTAAAGTCAATTTAAAGCTGTGAATCTTAATTAGGGCTGTCCTGGAATAATACAAATCTTGGTCGATCGAAAGTCGTCTGTTCCAATCAATTGTTAAAAAATTTAAAACATGTTTTTTTCCATATATAGACACACCCTATGTGTTTTAATGAAATCAATTATGTATACATTGAGCTTGTCTGATGCTTTAAGCTCACTGATTGATGAAGTAAGACACAAATGACTCAAGAGGGAGCCAGAGATCAAGATGACCAGAAGATAAAAACCTTAACCTGTCCCGACTATCCTCCTCCTGTTCCTACTGGCTTTTGCAGATTCTGCCACTACTCTCCTGAAGTTGTCGGTAATAGGCTACACGTGGAGTCTGCAAACTTTGTCATGTGGAATGCCAATTTATCTTGCCATTTCTACAGATCTAAGTGCCGGTTATGGTTTTCATATGCACATTTTCATGGAACAGTTTATTTTAGTTTATAATAAGTCTTTGTTTCTCAACATCATTGTCATGTGGTTGATCAAAATTCTATCCCAATCTAAATGTAAATGATACAAACCTAAAAGTAACTTATATTGCCAATTATGTCAACATTGCCTTGTCATTCTCAATGGATGTAAAAACAGACTTTGTTAGCTTGCTGTTTGAGGTGGAAAAAAACATTACTTTGAGAAGCTCCACAGCTCATTAGTGGTGGTGCTTTAAGCCAATCAGAAATACCATGAGATACCTGAATGGGCACATTTATATGCCTACATTTGCGAGCAGGCAAGGGAGCCTATAGGCCTACTTCTATGCGTAATCAGGTTACTCAACATTGACAGGAGCGCTCCAAACAAAAGACAATTACTAAATTGACAACTTGTAAATAGAATGAAATAAACCAAAACTTGAATGTATTAACAGACATTACCGTAAGCAAACAAACATTGTAGATGAGAAATTATAGGAATTAACAGTACATGTACTACTGGTGATATATGTAATGGGGAATTGATAGACACTAACAATCAAATGCAAACAATTCACACAATTGAAGTTATGAAACAATGAATGTGCACAAATTTGACGGGAGAGAGCGCATTCTGGAGAGAGACGTGCATTGTGCAGCCACACTCCCCTTCTTCTTGGACTGTGCCATTCCCGCAGCCTCCGCAATGGATTAGTCTCAGCCTCCGCAATGGATTAGTCTCAGCCTCCGCAATAGATTAGTCTCAGCCTCCGCAATGGATTAGTTCATTGAAATGGGTGCGAATAAGACGGGTGTCTCATGTGCCATTAAAAAAAAAGATATATAAAGTACCAGTCAAAAGTTTGGACACACCTACTTATTCCAGGGTTTTACTTTATTTGTACTATTTTCTACATTGCAGAATAATAGTGGAGACATCAACTATGAAATGACACATGGAATCATGTAGTAACCAAAAAAAGTGTTAAACAAATCAAAATGTATTTTATATTTGAGATTCGTCAAAGTAGCCACCCTTTGCCTTGATGACAGCTTTGCACACTCTTGGCATTCTCTCAACCAGCATCATGAGGTAGTCACCTGGAATGCATTTCAATTAATCAAATGTATTTATATAGCCCTTCTTACATCAGCTGATATCTCAAAGTGCTGTACAGAAACCCAGCCTAAAACCCCAAACAGCAAGCAATGCAGGTGTAGAAGCACGGTGGCTAGGAAAAACTCCCTAGAAAGGCCAAAACAGAGAGCCCAACAGGTGTGCCTTAATGCGTTTTGAGCCAATCAGTTGTGTTGTGGCAAAGTAGGGGTGGTATACAGAAGAGCCCAATTTGGTAAAAGATCAAGTCCATATTATGGCAAGAACAGCTCAAATAAGCAAAGAGAAATGACAGTCCACCATTACTTTAAGACAGGAAGGTCAGTCAATGCGTAACATTTCAAGAACTTTGAACGTTTCTTCAAGTGCAGTCTCAAAAACCATCAAGCGCTATGATGAAACTGTCTCTCATGAGGACCGCCACAGGAAAGGAAGACTCAGAGTTACATCTGCTGCAGAGGATATGTTCATTAGAGTTAACTGCACCTCAGATTGTAGTCCAAATAAAAGCTTCTCAGAGTTCAAGTAACAGACACATCTCAACATCAACTGTTCAGAGGAGACTGCGTGAATCAGGCTTTTGTGTTTGAATTTCTGCAAAGAAACCACTACTAAAGGACACCAATAATAAGAAGAGACTTACTTGGGCCAAGAAACAGAAGCAATGGACATTAGACCGGTGGAAATCTGTCCTTTTGGTCTGATGATTCCAAATTTGAGATTTTTGGTTCCAACCGCCGTGTCTTTGTGAGACGCAGAGTAGGATGATCTCGGAATGTGTGGTTCCCACCGTGAAGCATGGAGGAGGAGGTGTGGGGGTGCTTTGCTGGTGACACTGTCAGTGATTTTACTTAGAATTCAAGGCACACTTAACCAGCATGGCTACCACAGCAATACGCCATCCCATCTGGTTTGCGCTTATTGGGACTATAATTTGTTTTTCAACAGGACAATGACCCAAAACACACCTCCAGGATTTAAGGGCTATTTGACCAAGAAGGAGAGTAATGGAGTGCTGCATCAGATGACCTGATCTCCACAATCACCCGATCTCAACCCAATTGAGATGGTTTGGGATGAGTTGGACTGCAGAGTGAAGGAAAAGCAGCCAACAAGTGCTCAGCATAATGTGGGAACTCCTTCAAGACTGGTGGAAAAGCATTCCTCGTGAAGCTGGTTGAGAGAATGCCAAGTGTGCAAAGCTATCAAGGCAAAGGGTGGCTACTTTGAAGAATCTAAAATATATTTTTATTTGTTTAACACTTTTTTTGGTTACTTCATGATTCCATATGTGTAATTTCATAGTTTTGATGTCTTCACTATTATTCTACAATATCAAGTTTTAAAAATAAAGAAAAACCCTTTAATGAGTAGGTGTCAACTTTTGACTGGTACTGTGTGTGTGTGTATGTATGTATATATATATTTATTTGCTACTACTCGACTAAAAAAATATCGGTCGACCAACAGCCTATCGACCAGTTGAATATTTGGGTTCAGCCCTACTCTTGTTTTATAAAACATTTGCGCGAACTGAATTGTATTGTATTACATTTTACACGGTATCAACCTGAGCTCTGACCTGCTGTTATGTTGTTCCAGACACTGTATCAACCTGAGCTCTGACCTGCTGTTATGTTATGTTATGTTGTTCCAGACACTGTATCAACCTGAGCTCTGACCTGCTGTTATGTTGTTCCAGACACTGTATCAACCTGAGCTCTGACCTGCTGTTATGTTATGTTATGTTGTTCCAGACACTGTATCAACCTGAGCTCTGACCTGCTGTTATGTTGTTCCAGACACTGTATCAACCTGAGCTCTGACCTGCTGTTATGTTGTTCCAGACACTGTATCAACCTGAGCTCTGACCTGCTGTTATGTTGTTCCAGACACTGTATCAACCTGAGCTCTGACCTGCTGTTATGTTGTTCCAGACACTGTATCAACCTGAGCTCTGACCTGCTGTTATGTTGTTCCAGACACTGTATCAACCTGAGCTCTGACCTGCTGTTATGTTATGTTATGTTGTTCCAGACACTGTATCAACCTGAGCTCTGACCTGCTGTTATGTTGTTCCAGACACTGTATCAACCTGAGCTCTGACCTGCTGTTATGTTGTTCCAGACACTGTATCAACCTGAGCTCTGACCTGCTGTTATGTTGTTCCAGACACTGTATCAACCTGAGCTCTGACCTGCTGTTATGTTGTTCCAGACACTGTATCAACCTGAGCTCTGACCTGCTGTTATGTTGTTCCAGACACTGTATCAACCTGAGCTCTGACCTGCTGTTATGTTATGTTGTTCCAGACACTGTATCAACCTGAGCTCTGACCTGCTGTTATGTTGTTCCAGACACTGTATCAACCTGAGCTCTGACCTGCTGTTATGTTATGTTATGTTGTTCCAGACACTGTATCAACCTGAGCTCTGACCTGCTGTTATGTTGTTCCAGACACTGTATCAACCTGAGCTCTGACCTGCTGTTATGTTGTTCCAGACACTGTATCAACCTGAGCTCTGACCTGCTGTTATGTTGTTCCAGACACTGTATCAACCTGAGCTCTGACCTGCTGTTATGTTGTTCCAGACACTGTATCAACCTGAGCTCTGACCTGCTGTTATGTTGTTCCAGACACTGTATCAACCTGAGCTCTGACCTGCTGTTATGTTGTTCCAGACACTGTATCAACCTGAGCTCTGACCTGCTGTTATGTTGTTCCAGACACTGTATCAACCTGAGCTCTGACCTGCTGTTATGTTATGTTGTTCCAGACACTGTATCAACCTGAGCTCTGACCTGCTGTTATGTTGTTCCAGACACTGTATCAACCTGAGCTCTGACCTGCTGTTATGTTATGTTATGTTGTTCCAGACACTGTATCAACCTGAGCTCTGACCTGCTGTTATGTTGTTCCAGACACTGTATCAACCTGAGCTCTGACCTGCTGTTATGTTGTTCCAGACACTGTATCAACCTGAGCTCTGACCTGCTGTTATGTTATGTTGTTCCAGACACTGTATCAACCTGAGCTCTGACCTACTGATCACGCCAGACTTCTACTGGGACAGAGAGAACCTGGAGATGCTCTATGACAAGACGTGTCAGTTCCTCAACATCAACCGCCGGGTCAAGGTAGGGGGGGCTATAATATAATAATATATGTAATTTACCAGATGCTTTTATCCAAAGCGATTTACAGTCATCGGTGCATATATTTTACATATGGTCTGTGTCTTATTCATCGTTAGTATGAGTTTATGGATCATATTTGATAAGATTTTGATTTGATCATATTTGGAAGCAGATGCAGCATTACTTGTAAATGTAGATATGTTGTTTCTTCTGGGATATAGTCCACTTTAGCCATAGGCAGCAAACCTTAAAAAATGCTTGTCGTTATGCAAGAAATTAGAGTTGCATTGAAATCCATTTGCAGCAGTGGGGCCTACAGTTGCCTGTTGTCCTGTTGTTTTTCAGGTAGTGAATGAGAAACTGCAGCACTGCACTGAGCTGACAGACCTAATGAGGAACCACTTGAGTGAGAAGCACAGCTTGAGGCTGGAGTGGATGATCGTCATCCTCATCACTATCGAGGTCAGAACCTAACGCACACCCACCTCCTCTAACTACATGGTTTATGTTCTGGTGATGAGGATGGTTATGATTAAGATTATAGTGTTTCTAGCATTATAATGAACAAATACAAGAACAAAATGTAGCCTTATCATTAAATGTTTGATATCCTATCACTAATATTTTGGTTTGGTTTCTTCAGGTGTTGTTTGAAGTTGGCAGAATGATTTTCTGAAGAGCTTCATCAGCGACGATAAAATACGGATTTAAGGAAAGAAAAAGACTAACAAATACCTATTTTTGTAAGTACATTAAATTATGATCATAATGAACAAGACATTGAAAAGAAGGCTAAGCTTTGACCCCAAAGAATGTAACTTACTGAACATAAGAAAATCACACAACTACGGTAGACTTACTGTTCGTTAAGACTAGCAGCGATGGAATGGGATTTGATTTATTAGGATCCACATTAGCCAACGCCAATGGTGACAGCTAGTCTTACTGGGGTCCAACACATAACAACAAATACTTTACAATTGACATAAATGTAAAGACATGTAGTGTGTGTGTGCGTGTGCATCTATTAGTTACACATACATGTCAGTACATACACACAAGTAGGTCACACGGGGGAAAGGAATCGTGAGGTGTTGCTTTGCAAGAAGTATCACATTTTCAATGGAAGGACAGCCTTGATACAAATTGAGAAATATCACTGTAGAAGATAGGATTTTGGTTGGTGGAACGAGGCTGAGAAGAAGAGAAGTTCACATTGAAGCAAATCACCAGTGTCTGTGCCACAAAATGTAAATGATAGCCAACCGAGGGAGGAAATGTCTCACTAGCTCACTTTGTGACTGTTGGATTTCTGTTCAAAATATGTATCCAAATGTACTCATTAATATATAAATGGTGTTTGTGGCTTTATATGCTTGAGTTTGTTTGTATTTAAACTTAAAATTGCCTATGTGTATTGATTAACTGTATGTATTTTATTTATTTATTTGGAGACATACATTTCTGTTTGTCTTCATTCTAGCAAACTGTATGATAATTCAAACAACCAATCCAATGTCTCATGGTCCCAGTGACTTGTCTGTAAGAAGCTGAGCCCTATTAGAGATTCAGGTCAATAAGAAGATGCTAATTGTAAATGGTCTTACCATGTCAAATGTTATTCAGGTTCACGATGTGATGCATGAAGATCAACAGCACTTAAATGTAGTGACAGCTGTCATCTCCTGTGTGAAATTTTGTGTGTTTTGATTCATAAAATAAAGTGGAGTAAACTTAATTGCATATTGTAAGTACTGTACGTGTCTTGCTTTATTTAGTATAGGTAGAACCATAGTGACAGAACCATAACTCGCATGTAAGAAAGGCCCTGAGAGGCTCGGAGTGGTCCTTCAGGCTGTATGTAAACCCCTTTATCTGGCTCGGAGGACTGCTCGGGGTCCAGCCAATATCTACAGTTGAAGTTGGAAGTTTACATACACTTAGGTTGGAGTCATTAAAACTCGTTTTTCAACCACTCCACAAATTTCATGTAAACAGACTATAGTTTCGGCAAGTCGGTTAGGACATCTACTTCGTGCATGACACAAGTAATTTTTCCAACAATTGTTTACAGATTATTTCACTTATAATTCACTGTATCACAATTCCAGTGGGTCAGAAGTTTACATACACTAAGTTGACTGTGCCTTTAAACATCTTGGAAAATTCCAGAAAATTATGTCATGGCTTTAGAAGCTTCTGATAGGCTAATTGACATAATTTGAGTCAATTGTAGGTGTACCTGTGGATGTATTTCAAGGCCTACCTTCAAACTCAGTGCCTCTTTGCTTGACATCATGGGAAAATCAAAATAAATTGATCTCCACAAGTCTGGTTCATCCTTGGGAGCAATTTCCAAACGCCTGAAGGTACAACGTTCATCTGTACAAACAATAGTACGCAAGTATAAACACGATGGGACCACGCAGCCGTCATACCACTCAGGAAGGAGACGCGTTCTGTCTCCTAGAGATGAACGTACTTTGGTGTGAAAAGTGCAAATCAATCCCAGAACAACAGCAAAGGACCTTGTGAAGATGCTGGAGGAAACGGGTACAAAAGTATCTATATCCACAGTAAAACGAGTCCTATATCGACATAACCTGAAAGGCCGCTCAGCAAGGAAGAAGCCACTGCTCCAAAACCGCCATAAAAAAGCCAGACTATGGTTTGCAACTGCACATGGAGACAAAGATCGTACTTTTTGGAGAAATGTCCTCTGGTCTGATGAAACAAAAATAGAACTGATTGGCCAGTATGACCATCGTTATGTTTGGAGGAAAAAGGGGTGGGCTTGCAAGCCGCAGAACACCATCCCAACCGCGAAGCACGGGGGTGGCAGCATCATGTTGTGGGGGTGCTTTGCTGTAGGAGGGACTGGTGCACTTCACAAAATAGATGGCATCATGAGGATGGAAAATTATGTGGATATATTGAAGCAACATCTCGAAGACATCAGTCAGGAAGTTAAAGCTTGGTCGCAAATGGGTCTTCCAAATGGACAATGACCCCAAGCATACTTCCAAAGTTGTGGCAAAATGGCTTAAGGACAACAAAGTCAAGGTATTGGAGTGGCCATCACAAAGCCCTGACCTCAATCCTATAGAAAATGTGTGGGCAGAACTGAAAAAGCATGTGCAAGCAAGGAGGCCTATAAACCTAACTCCGTTACACCAGCTCTGTCAGGAGGAATGGGCCAAAATTCACCAAACTTATTGTGGGAAGCTTGTGGAAGGCTAGCCGAAACGTTTGACCCAAGTTAAACAATTTAAAGGCAATGCTACCAAATACTAATTGAGTGTATGTAAACTTCTGACCCACTGGGAATGTGACGAAAGAAACAAAAGCTGAAATAAATAATTCTCTCTACTATTATTCTGACATTTCACATTCTTAAAATAAAGTGGTGATCCTAACTGACCTAAGACAGGGAATTTTTACTAGGATTAAATGTCAGGAATTGTGAAAAACCGAGTTTAAATGTATTTGGCTAAGGTGTATGTAAACTTCTGACTTTAACTGTATATGACAAAACAGTTGTGCAAATTTTTAACATTGTGGTAATAAAAAGATTAGCATTTTATTTCATTAACCGCTTTGAAATATAAAAATGTCCATGCAACTCTTATGTTTTGCATTTAGATATTAGTTAATATTACATTAACAGGAATATATAATTTCTACAAAGGTTATCAGGTTTACATAATTTGTTACAAGAAGTCAAAAGAAAAACAATACATATACACACATATTGAAACTATTGCAAAGGTAAAAACAAGCTGCCATCATGACATTGCATAAGCATTCAATAAGGCTATGTTCTGCAATAGTTTTAAAATCTGAAATTAAACTTACCAAATATATGTGTAGTTATAGACAAACAAAGCCAGTATGTGTGACTTGTTAACAAAATAGCTTTACATATATGTTCACAGGCCAAAAAACTAATACACAAATATAGTTTTGTCTTTCAGATGCAACTAGTGATAAAATAAGCATTTTGTATCAGTATTTTGGTCTGTGTCAACTAACCATTGCGGTGCATAGTTTGCAAACTTTGCATATAGTAAGTCAACTATATAATTCTATGAGATGATGAAGATCAATGGCAATATTTAGAGGAATGATCTCATTCGCGCAAATGCAATGTGATACAAATTCTAGTCACTACACATCTCTGAGCAAATGTTATATTACCGGTATGTGCTGATTTGAGCAAACATTTACTGTCTGACGGAAGACTGATAAAACACAGAAAGATCCTGAAAAAATCTACATACCTGTATATCTAATCACAGTTTGTCTTTGCATTCTTTTGGTGAGCAGTGGGTAAATATGTCCTGTGTTGAATGTAATGTGAGTGTATTATATGTTGATACAAATAAATGTTAGACTACTGTTCAATCCACAAATTACATTATGAGTAAAGAAAATTAAACTCAGATACTCTGTGTAAAATAAACGTATCTGATGCAAAGGGAAGGACAAATTGTCTTAATTCAAACATAGATAATATGTAGTATAAATGATCATACCTCCAACTTCTGATAATATGACATGAACAGGAACAAGGATTGTATTCAAAGAGATACAAGTACTTAACAGACATACTGATATAATAGCCTTGCAACTAATGTGAATGTATCCAAAGAGCTGAAGAAGGTCTCTAGATGCAAAAGTGTGCTTGGTAATGGAAGTCAGGATGGATGCAGCTTTACCTCCGTTGTGGTGGGTCATCATTCGTGTATGGACTTCTACCTTCTCTTTCAGGGATTCCTTGGTAGTCCAGCACTCTTTTAGCTTGTTGAACGAAAAAGGACAGAAAAAAATTCAGGAGGACATTATTTCAGTATACTCCTTCAAGTACTTAAAACCAAAAGTAATATAACGAGAAATTAAAAGGACTGACTTACCATAATACATCAGTTTGTTGGAATGGCTGAAGTCTCATTTGTTTTCACTTATAGATTGAAAGCTTTGAGGCTCAAGTGCAATATCAAAGACCTCTTCACTGACCTGCAGCATCTCCTCTACTCCTCCACCTATTTTGTTGCTCGGAACTTCTAAGACATGGGATTTTACTGTGCCAAAATCTTCCTCAGCATCCAGCCACACTTCTTGGTCATTCTCGTCCTCTGTGTGTAGGATAGACTCTTCTGCATTCATCATTACCTCTTCTGCTTCAGGGTTTGGGGTGCACACCACTAGTTCAGTTCGGGTATGCAGTGGTGCTGGAGTCGTATGCAGTGGTGCTGGAGGGGTATGCAGTGGTGCTGGAGGGGTATGCAGTGGCACAGGAGGTGCAGTGTCATTTGTTTGCTCAATTTGACTGATTTCACAAAGTTGAGTACTTTCCATTGATTCTGTTGGAACAGAGTCAGTATTCACAGCACTTGTTGCAGTAGTACTTGCACTTTCTATTGATTCTTTCAGAAAGCTATCAGTGTTCACTGCAGTAGTACTTGGAGGTGGCCAAATAGCAAGTGGTGGTGAATCCAATCCTGCAGACACCACTCCAGCGTCTCTGGGTTCAATGTGAAGATGGATATGGACATGGGATTCAAT
Source organism: Salvelinus namaycush (assembly GCF_016432855.1). Classification (NCBI taxonomy): domain Eukaryota; kingdom Metazoa; phylum Chordata; class Actinopteri; order Salmoniformes; family Salmonidae; genus Salvelinus; species Salvelinus namaycush. The sequence continues at coordinate 8,066,594 of NC_052334.1, read as the reverse complement.
AGATAGTCTCTTTTCAAATGATTCAACTGATTCCTTTGTTGATTGTACTACCATTGCAACCAGTTCTTTCTCATGCCCACTGGTAGAGTCTGAATCTACTTCGGACGCAATAATAAATTCAACCTCCGTTCCATAAACTTCTTGCACATTTGACTGCAAACAGGACTCTACAAATGTATTGGGAACTATGTCATCTGGTACTTTGTCAACCTCGAAAGTAGACTCTGCAAATGTCTCGGGAGTTGTTCTATCCTCACATACTGTATCAACTTTGAGAGAAATTGAGGGCTCAGTTTCTTTGTCTGAAGGTTTGTGCACAATTCCCTGAGTATTAAGTTCTAAGTAGTTTTCAAATAAGTTAATTTTATTTTGCACCTGTGCAGCTACACCTGTACATCCTTGAGCATCTGTAACTGCCACCACTGGTATACCCTCTGGTGATTTAGAAACTTCGGCTTCACTCGTTAATTCAATTTCAGCCTTTTCACTTGATTGTGGTACAACATTGGAGTCAGCTTCTGATGAGTTCTGCTGTACATGTTGGAGTATTTCTTGAGTTATAATACTGCTTTCCTCTTCAAACATGGCCTCCTCAATCTTCTCAATGGCATTCTCACCCTCTCCTTTGTCCTCCATTTTGTCACAAATGTCAATGACTTCCTTAACATCGGTTGAGGAAACCACCTCAAGTGCTGTCTCCAGAATCGCTTCAGCTGACCCAATCTCAGCATTTGCATCCGTCACTTGCACTTGGATCTCATGACCCTTGACATCAGTTAAGACCACAAAAACTGCATCAACAATTGCTTCAGCTGATTCAATCTCTACATCCATCTCTTGTACTTTGATCTCATGATCAGTGACATCAGTTAAGCCAACTTCAAGCACATTCTCAATAATTACTTGAGCAGACTTTAGCTCTGCATCCGCCACTTGTACTGTGATCTCGTGATCGTCAGTTGTGCCCAACTCAAGGGTTGTCTCAACATGTGCTTCAGCTGATTCAATCTCAGCGTTCACCTGTTGTACAAGAGTCTCGTGATCATTGACATCAGTTGAGCTAACTTCAAGCACTGTTTCAACAGTTTCTTCAGCTGACTTTATCTCTGCATCCGTCACTTGTACTCGGATCTCAAGACCATCAACAAACTGTGCTGATGGCACATTCTTCCTCACAACCATGTCCCCTTTCTTTAGTGTCTGAACCATAGAAGAGTCTACAAGTGGGCTTAGAGCACCCACACAATCCATTTTCTCTGGGGATTCTACTTCAGGTGCCACTATGCCAATCAAAGATTCCAAAACATTTGATGATTCTAACTTCAGAACGTCAGGTATTGCAGTAGCGACATCTTGAACATCACATGTGATTGTTTCTGCAACTGGTGTATTCTCCTTGTCTGCAGAATCCTCCGAAACATCCTCCGAATCCTCCGAAACATCTTTTTCTTCTTTAAGAGTGACCTCCGTGAGAGCCTGTGTGAAAACAAGTTTGTTTGTGACCGACACTTCCAGGCGCTCTGTATCAGGCTGTGGAGTGTCTTCTGCTATGGCCTTTCCTTCAACCTGAGCTACACCCTCTTCTGAATTAACAGTGGCTACTGGTCTTATCTCTTCTAACTCGTTTACCAATTCTGTTTGTTGGTCCTTTTCAATTTTTATATGCATGATTGGAATTGATTCATCTTCAGCTTTATGTACCTCATCTGTAGTGATTCCTGCAGCACCAGACTCTTCAGTTTCCTCAGGTGCCAACTCTGTGGGTACTACCTTGCTGACTTCTAATGGACACTCCACCACATGAGTCACTGGGCTTTCATCAACAGCATCTATTTGTTGCGACTCTTCACCTGTGCAGATTACAACTGCGTCGGATTTTTCATGAGCTGTCAAAACTGTTGCTTCCGTCTCTTTTGGTGTCTGTAATATTTGTGGAGAAACTGAAACGGTAACTGCTTCCAAGTGCGGGTCTTTTGTAATTACCGATGAGAGGGTTGGGGTTCTGTTAATGATTTCAACCGCCTCATGCAGAATTACCTCTGTGTCTTTCAACTCGTATTCTGCAGGCACAGGCGTTGTGTTGCCTGATGTTTTGGGAGACTCCTCTGTCAGCTGTGACACTGCTGAAACCATTTCTGTTGATTCATCATCTAGAGGTTCTGGGGCAGTGACTGCTTCAGATGTCAACTCGATTAGGTCCTCGGCTATGGTATCGTCTCGAGTGGCTTCTTCAGCAGTGGACACTTGAGTGGCAATGGTCTCCTCTATTACGCCTTCCTCGGGTATATCACTGAGTTGCTGATGTTTACTCATGAATTCCGTAAGATCCTCAAAGTCTTTCGTAGCAGTGGGGGATGTTGATGGGGCCAACTGCTCCACAGTATCTTTGGCTTGAGCCTTCTCTGCTTCAGTGGGCAGGGTGTCTTTGGATATGGCCGATTCGGTGACCAGCCTAGAGACATCTGGCTGGGTTATTTCTTCTGTAATGTGTAATGGAGTTTCTATAACAGCCTCAGTTAATATTCTGTGTTTCTCTCCTAGCTCTTCTGCATCAAACTCGGACATGGGGACCACTGCTGGTGTTTCAGAGTCCTCCTCATCATCCGATCCAACACCTTTATCTGCCTCGTCAGAAGATATTGGTTCCTGCTTTCCTCCATTCTTTCGCTTTTTGCGTCCAGGGATGAGTTTCTTTAGAGAAAATGAAGACTCCTCTTTGGTGATTTCGCTGTCAGATGCCATCTGCTCTGGTGAGCTAACTTTGCTGGCCTCCTCGGTTTTTGCCTTCCTATTTGAGGTGACCAGCTTTTTAAGGGATTTCCATGTTGACCCCCCTTCACTCTCTAAGGGACTTACAGCTTGCTCAGGGGAAGAGGTCAAATGTTCATAACCTCCCTCCTGAGAACTGTCCAGTGGAGACTCTGCAGTGTTTCCAGGTTCACTTAGTGTTTCACCTTCATTCATGAGTGCTTCCTCCTCTGAGTCAGATGTTTTTCTTCCCCTCCTCTTTGCAGATCCACATAGGAGGGCCTCCCAAGAAACAGATATTTCTACTTTCTTTTTGGTCTCTTCTGTGAAACGTTCTAGTACCTGCTCTCCTTCACATTGCTTTGGCTCCTCATGTGAGCCTACAAGTGCTAACTCATCCTCACTCTCAGAAGATCTTTTGGGACGTCTTGTGGGCGTCATTAGCTTTTTGAAAGAAATCCAGGTGCCATCCTTTTTCCTTTCACCGTCAGAGGTTACATCACTATCTGATTCGTGGCTTGACCCTAACGGAGCAGACATTTTTACCTGTTCTGCTGCTAATTCTTCTGTTGAAGAGGCAGGATGTTCTCCTCTCTGGTACTCCTCTGACTCTGTGGATGACAGTAAATCCTCAGTAACATGCTCACCAGACCTGGTCAACTCATCTGATTTCTTACCTCTCCGCTTCCTATTAAGCTTCTTCAAACCAGCCCCATATAAGAGCTTCCTGAGTGGACTTCCTTGGTTTTTAGCTTTCTCTTGTGAGCTAAGAAGTTCAGCTTCATTTGAGATAACTGTGTGGAATCCCAAAGAAGGAGACTGCTCTTCTTGGACTGGACTTCCTTGGCTTTTAGCTTTCTCTTGTGAGTCAAGAAGTTTAGCTTCATTTGTTTCAGCTTCATTTGAGGTAACTGTCAGTAATACCTCAGGAGCTGGCTCCTCTTCAGGAACATATTCTGTGACTGTGACGAATCCCCATGAATGAAACTGTCCTTCAAGACTTTCCTGGCTTTTAGCTTTCTCTTGAGAGCTAAGAAGTTTGTCTTCATTTGTTTCAGCTTCATTTCTTATAACTGTTACAAATCCCAAAGAAGGAGACTGCTCTTCAAGAATATCCTGGACTGAACTTCCTTGACTTTTAGCTTCCTCTTGAAAGCTAAGAAGTTCAGCTCCATTTGAGATAATTGTCTGTAATTCCTCAGTTGCTGGCTGCTCTTCAAGGACATCCTCTCTATTGTCACTAATTTTAGGGACATTACTCATCATCAGTTCAGGGACATTGGATGTCTCAGCCATCAGGGAATCTGTTACTGTCTCTTGAACTTCATTCTCATTTTGTTTCCCCTCAATGACCGATATTGTCTCAACATCTGGACTGATCTCGTCTTTTGTTTGTTCTTGCTCAAGACTAGCTTCCTCTGGTGTGTTTACATCCTCCTGTTTTTCAATGCTTTGCAGTTCGTGGTCTTTCTCAACAGTTTCATCTTTGGGCGTTTCCTCTCCTAAATATTTTTTATTTTTATTTAAACCAGCGAAGATTCCCGTGGTGAAAAACTTCTTAATCGGGGATATAATTTCTTCTTCAACATCCGGAATGGTTGGTGCTGGTGTGTCTGTCTCTTCAGTAGGGATTACTTCCTCCTTGACTTCGTCCTTGGGTTCCTCATTGACTTCTTCCTTGGGTTCTGTCTTGGGTTCTTCCTTGACTTCTTCCATGACTACCTCCTTAGGTTCCTCCTTGGGTTGTTTCATGGGTTGCTTGACCTGCTTGTGTATTTTTCCTGTCAGGAAAAAACGTTTAAATGGAGACATTTCTTCAACTATAGGAATGGGTATGGCTGGTGCCTCTCCCTCTGCCTGTGCCACTTCTTCAGGAGTGATTTCCTCCTTTGATTCTATCGTTTCAGTGGTCTGTTCCTTGGTGGTTTCATTAAGGAACTCTTCAAATGTGAGGTCCGTCATCGTAGGATGAGAGGTAGACTCATCAGCCGGTTCCACTGGTGAATCAGCAACAACGTTGGTCGGTGCTTCGTCAATATATGCTTCTAGTGTATCATCTACAAGTTCTGGTGTATGGCCAACACATTCTTTTATCGTATCATCAGTCAGATCCTCAGGCGTGCTCTGCTCAGTATTCTCCTCAGCATTATCTATAGTGGTCTCCTCTGTATCCTTGCTGTCTTCGGGAATACGTGCTTCACCCTCTTCTTTCTTAGGGCTCACTTCTGGTATTGTGTCAGAGTCTTTTTTCAATGTGAATTTTAAACCAATTGAACTGAAGAACTTTTTAAAACTATCATTGACTTCATTCAATTTAACGTCTGTTTCAGTCTCATTTGTTGATGCTTCGTCGTCTGCATCCGGTGATTCCTTCCCATCACTGTCTGCGTTTTCCAGAGGCGGTACCTCCTCTGTGAGAGTCTCTATCATCTCCGGAATGTCCTCTTTCTGAGAAACAATAGATGAATTTGTCTCACCAACTGTAATGAGAAACAAATATGCATTAATCAAAACTGTTCAATTGTGGGCTAATTGCCTGATTCATATGAATAACTAATAATTATAAACTACTTAACTCTTTACAGCCCCCTATAAAGCTTAATGGGAAGTGTTAACCAATATCATAACATTGTAAAAACTTGAGGAAACAATTGAACTCTTTATCAAGAAATCGAAAGTAAATCCTTTCTCATACAGACACACACAAACTAACGCTCTTCCAAACTGTGATGACTCACCCTCTGCAACGACTCCGTCTTCACACAGGACATTGACCTCCTCAGTCTGGTCCTCTGCTTTTTCACTCAGTCCGGAGATCTGTCCATTCTTTTGGAGTAACTAAAATGGAGAAGGGAACATTTTAGATATACCAGTGCATTCGGAAAGTATTCAGACTAGAGGTCGACCGATTATGATTTTTCAACGCCGATACCGATTATTGGAGGACCAAAAAAAGCCGATACCGATTAATCAGACGATTTTTATATATATATATATATATTTGTAATAATGACAATTACAACAATACTGAATGAACACTTATTTTAACTTAATATAATACATAAATAAAATCAATCTAGTCTCAAATAAATAATGAAACATGTTCAATTTGGTTTACATAATGCAAAAACAAAGTGTTGGAGAAGAAAGTAAAAGTGCAATATGTGCCATGTAAAAAAGCTAACGTTTAAGTTCCTTGCTCAGAACATGAGAACATATGAAAGTTGGTGGTTCCTTTTAACATGAGTCTTCAATATTCCCAGATAAGAAGTTTGAGGTTGTAGTTATTATAGGATTATTTCTCGCTATACCATTTGTATTTCATATACCTTTGACTATTGGATGGTCATATCCGGAAACTATCATTTCGAAAACAAAACGTTTATTCTTTCAGTGAAATACGGAACCGTTACGTATTTTATCTAACGGGTGGCATCCCTAAGTCTAAATATTGCTGTTACATTGCACAACCTTCAATGATATGTCATAATTATGTAAAATTCTGGCAAATTAATTACGGTCTTTGTTAGGAAGAAATGTTCTTCACACAGTTCGCAACGAGCCAGGCGGCCCAAACTGCTGCATATACCCTGACTCTGCTTGCACAGAACGCAAGAAAGTGACACAATTTCCCTAGTTAAAAGAAATTCATGTTAGCAGGCAATGTTAACTAAATATGCAGGTTTAAAAAGATATACTTGTGTATTGATTTTAAGAAAGGCATTGATGTTTATGGTTAGGTACACATTGGTGCAACGACAGTGCTTTTTTCACGAATGCGCTTGTTAAATCACCCGTTTGGCGAAGTAGGCTGTGATTCAATGACAAATGAACAGGCACCGCATCGATTATTTGCAACGCAGGACAAGCTAGATAAACTAGTAATATCATCAACCATGTGTAGTTAACTAGTGATTATGTTAAGATTGATTGAGACTGTCACGCAGTCTCCTCGTGGAGTGCAATGTAATCGGCCATGATCGGTGTCCAAAAATGCCGATTACCGATTGTTATGAAACCTTGAAATCGGCCCTAATTAATCGGCCATTCCGATTAATCGGTCGACCTCTAATTCAGACCCCTTCCCCTTTTCCACATTTTGTTACGTTACAGCCTTATTCTGAGAAAAAATAAGAATCCCGCACACTGCTCTTGATAGTATCACTGCTCTTTAATAAGCTTACGTATCGGTCTCACGACCTTCGTCAGAACTTTACATTACAGCCTTATTCTGAAATATATTTAAAAAAACATTTAATCAATCTACACACAATATCCCATATTGTCAGAAGTGAAAACAGGATTTTAGAATTTTTTGCAAATGTATTAAAAATAAAAAACAGATGCAGTCCACCTGTGGTAAGTTCAATTGATTGGACATGATTTGGAAAGGCACACCTGTCTGTATAAGGTCCCACTGTTGACAACGCATGTCAGAGCAAATACCAAGCCATGAGGCCAAAGGAATTGTCCGTAGAGTTCTGAGACAGGATTGTGTCGAGGCACAGATCTGGGGAAGGGTACGAAAAAATTTATGTACCAAAACATGTCTGCAGCATTGAAGGTCCCCAAGAACACAGTGGCCTCCATCATTCTAAATGGAAGAAGTTTGGAACCACCAAGATTCTTCCTAAACTGAGCAATCGGGGGAGACGGGCCTTGGTCAAGAACCCGATGGTCACTCTGACGGAGCTCCATAGTTCCTCTGTGGAGATGAGAAAACCTTCCAGAAGGACAACCATCTCTGCAGCACTCCACCAATCAGGCCTTTATGGTAGGTTGGCCAGACGAAAGATTAACGGAGCAAAGTACTGAGAGATCCTTGATGAAAACTTGCTCCAGAGCGCTCAGGACCTCAGACTGGGTGAAGGTTCACCTTGCAACAGGACAATGACCCTAAGCACACAGCCAACACAACGCAGGAGTGGCTTCGAGACAAGTCTCTGAATGTCCTTGAGTTGCCCAGCCAGAATCTGGACTTGAACCAGATCGTACATCTCTAGAGAGGCCAGAAAATAGCTGTGCAGCGACGTTCCCCATCCAACCTGACAGAGCTTGAGAGGATCTGCAGATAGAAATGGGAGAAACTCCCCAAATACAGATGTGCCAAGCTTGTAGCGTCATACCCAAGAAGACTCGAGACTGCAATCACTGTAAAGGGTCTGAATACTTATGTAAATGTGATATTTCTGTTTTTGCTTTGTCATTATGGAGTATTGTGTGTAGATGGATGAGGAGGGGAAAAAACAATTTAATCAATTTTAGAATAAGGCTGTAATGTAACAAAATGTGGAAGAAGTCAAAGGGTCTAAATACTTTCCGAATGCACTGTATACACAACATAGCTTAAATGTATGAGAAGTCACTTTCCTCAGAGTCATATTTTCCCTTGGGAGAAAGGGGGGACAGCATGTTATCTTGTAAAATGGTATTGCTTTTAACTCAGGAACCAGGATGTCCTCCATGAAGTTAGGATCATTTTGCATTCTAGAAATCTGATAATTTACCTCCTCAGACAAGTGATATTGGAAAATGTGGGTTACTAACGGGAACCACAGGCACAGATGATTAACAGTCATTTTTGTGCTGTGTTGAAATGCATTACGAGGAGACACCTACAGTATGATGCTCGCCATTCTATGACAGCTAGACAACAATGAACTAAGCAAATGTGCATGGGGGTGTCAGTATGTCTCAAATGAAACAATTACATGTTTCAGTCGCCATGTTGCATCACTATTTGTGGTTCCAGTCACTCAATTCATGCATTGTTTTGACCTCGTTGACCTGCTGACCTATAACATTATAATAACATTGTAATTTGAAAATATAACATTGCAGTACAAAAAAATGCTGCCAAACACACAGTAAAGTACACGTCTTCCTTCATTTATTTCTATAATATGGTAATGTGTGATGCCTGCTACACTCTTTTTGGACCAATATGCATGAGACAAGGTGCAAAATAAACATTGCACATTGGTTCCTCATTTCATGACATTGCTTTTACATTGTGACATAATCGCGTGACTTTTATTGACAGACTGAACAACCCACAGCTACTTTCCCTGTTTTGCCATCAGTCTTCACTGAGTAAAGCAAAGTGAAGCCTTCTACAGACTAAGTACCTCTTTAGGTTCTGCCCCAAATGGCACCTTCCTATTCCTAAGCCCTATGGGCCTTTAGTGCACTAAATAGGGAATAGGGAGCCATTTGTGATGCATACATTGTCTATTTATAGAGAACTTTGGCTCAGTTGGCTGAATCATAGCTGCTGCTGACTCATGATTCTATCCATCCCTGCTGTGGGGTGGTCCTCTAAAACAGCATATACTCACTCACACACAGAGAGAGAGAGAGAGAAACCCACTAAAATGCTCTTAGGACAAAACCTGCTGTCAGCAACAAAGCCATTGTTGTTGTTTACGTTTAATTCCTTAAAGAATATCGAAATTGGTCATCAAACCAGAACAAAAGAGAGTAGAAGTGATCATGTTTGGTAATAACTTATCGTGAATATGCATTTATTAACTATTTATCAGTGTTTACATACCAAAAAAAAAAAAAAAAGTATTGAATTATTTTATTTATCAACGTTTGTTAAGCATTTATATGCATGCTCATTTACACATGCACATTTAGAGGAATTTATAACGGCTTAGTCATGAAAGTTATAAGGTGTAACAAATGTATTTATTTAGGAATTTGAGTCCCCAAAGGCACAGCTAACAGACTTCCTGCACATCCACAGCACAGTTCATCATGTCTTGTTACAGTACATAGATAATCAATGTAGCTCTACACAGAGTGCAGAGAAGGTCAACTTCTATATCTCTCCATTCAGGGACCCAAGCTTAACTTAGATACATCTAAGAATGAAAGGTCATCGTTCCACTAGTAGCGTTTCCCACTGGTATTCTATTATATGGTCTCCAACAACTGAAACAATATGGTAGAAAGTTTTAAAAAACTGGCTCATGATAGTGCAAATAATAACTTGACTTTCCAATGACACAGAAGATGGTGTATCTCTTTACCAGGTTAGTCCCACTGAGGATGACATATTTATCCCAGGGAAGACCTGGCTAAGAGGCAACGTAATAATATCAACACACAATCAAAAGCCAAACATTAACTTGCAGATAAGTGGCAAAGGGCAGTGACACAATGTGTGAAATGAATTACTTGTTCCTTTAATTTCTTATTCTTATTTGTAAAAATGTTTACGTGCATTGTTAGTTAGGGGCTTGTAAGTAAGCATTTCACTGTAAGGTCTACAACTGTTGTATTCGGCGCATGTGACTAATACAATTTGATTTGATTTAGATATGAACAGTCCCTTACAGAGCTGTAAAGTATTTCCCTGTCTTTGACCATGCCTATTAACTTGAAGTCATATGTAGCCTAATAAGATAAATAAAAGCAAGCTATGGTCATAGAATTGGGAATGAGACTATTAGAATGGACATTAACCTTCTTATGAGGGTATAAAGATCAGACATTTTGGTCAGGGAGTTGGTCAACCATGGTTTGCCAGTGCAGTGATAAGATATTGTGTAAAATAACAGCTAGCCATACAGCTTTAGAGGAATGATTCCATAAATGTTTCGAATTAACTGCCAATACGGCAACATTCCATTCAAACAGTGCAGTCAATCCACAGCCACACACTGGGTCAAATCACCCCTCTACGATTGAATAGGATCTCTATGGTTATGATAGCCTATGTATTGTGAGCATTATATTGACTCCATGTTATTGGAGGTAGCCTAGGAATTAAGAAAGTCTATAGAAATAAACAAAATAATAGCCTACATGTACTGTATCTAGTCATATCTAGAACCAAAAATAGAACACGTTTTACAATGGAGATACACTACATGAATAAAAATATGTGGACAACGGCTCGTCGAACATCTCATTCCAAAATCATGGCCATTAATATGGAGTTGGTCCCCCCTTCACTGCTATAACAGCCTCCACTCTTCTGGGAAGGCTTTCCACTAGATGTTGGAACATTGCTGCGGGAACTTGCTTCCAATCAGCCACAAGAGCATTAGTGAGGTCAGGCACTGATGTTGGGCGACTAGGCCTGGCTGGCAGTCTGCGTTCCAATTCATCACAAAGGTGTTCGATGAGGTTGAGGTCAGGGCTCTGTGCAAGCCAGTACAGTTCTTCCACACCGATCTCGACAAACCATTTCTGTATGGACCTCACTTTTTTGCACTGGAGCATTGTCATTCTGAAACAGAACAGGGCCTTCCCCAAACTGCCACAACGTTGGAAGCACAGAATCGTCTAGAATGTAATTGTATGCTGTAGCATTAAGATTTCCCTTCACTGGAACTAAGGGGCCTGAACCATGAAAAACAGCCCCAGACCATTATTCCTCCTCCATCAAACTTTACTGTTTGCACTATGCAGTGGGGCAGGTAGCGTTCTCCTGGCATCCGCCAAACCCAGATTTGTCCATCGGATTGCCAGATGGTGAAGCGTGATTCATTACTCCAGAGAACACATTTCCACTGCTCCAGAATCCAATGGCGGCAAGCTTTACACCACTCCAGCCGACACTTGGCATTGCGCATGGTGATCTTAGGCTTGTGTGCGGTTACTTGTCCATGGAAACCCATTTCATGACGCTCCCGGTGAACAGTTATTGTGCTGACGTTGCTTCCAGAGGCAGTTTGGAACTTAGTAGTGAGTGTTGCAACCGAGGACAGACGATTTTTTTAACGCGTTGCGCGCTTCAGCACTCGGCGTTCCCGTTCTGTGTGCTTCAGCACTCGGCGTTCCCGTTCTGTGTGCTTCAGCACTCGGCGTTCCCGTTCTGTGTGCTTCAGCACTCGGCGTTCCCGTTCTGTGTGCTTCAGCACTCGGCGTTCCCGTTCTGTGAGCTTCAGCACTCGGCGTTCCCGTTCTGTGTGCTTCAGCACTCGGCGTTCCCGTTCTGTGTGCTTCAGCACTCGGCGTTCCCATTCTGTGTGCTTCAGCACTCGGCGTTCCCGTTCTGTGTGCTTCAGCACTCGGCGTTCCCGTTCTGTGAGCTTCAGCACTCGGCGTTCCCGTTCTGTGTGCTTCAGCACTCGGCGTTCCCGTTCTGTGTGCTTCAGCACTCGGCGTTCCCGTTCTGTGTGCTTCAGCACTCGGCGTTCCCGTTCTGTGAGCTTCAGCACTCGGCGTTCCCGTTCTGTGAGCTTCAGCACTCGGCGTTCCCGTTCTGTGTGCTTCAGCACTCTGCGTTCCCGTTCTGTGAGCTTCAGCACTCGGCGTTCCCGTTCTGTGAGCTTCAGCACTCGGCGTTCCCGTTCTGTGTGCTTCAGCACTCGGCGTTCCCGTTCTGTGTGCTTGTGTGGCCTACCACTTCACGGCAGAGCAGTTGTTGCTCCTAGATGTTTCCACTTCACAATAACAACACTTACAGTTGACCGGGGCAGCTCTAGCAGGGTAGAGATTTGACAAACTGACTTGTTGGAAAGGTGGCATCCTATGACGGTGCCACGTTGAAAGTCACTGTGCTCTTCAGTAAGGCCATTCTACTGCCAATGTTTGTCTATGGAGATTCCATGGCTGTGCACTCGATTTTATACACCTGTCAGCAACGGGTGTGGCTGAAATAGCCGAATCCACTAATTTGAAGGGGTGTCCACATACTTTTGTATATATAGTGTATATTGTATAATCTCAGATTCTAAAACACCTTTTCTTTTTAGTCCTAGAAATGGCTAATATGTATCCTGGAAACATCATAGTTGGATAGTTTCCAATAGTGAACCATTTAAACCATTGCATTTTATATAGGCTATGGCCTATTTCCACTGTTCAAAATACAGTACTTTAATTAATTCAAATAATTTGGAATGCAGTGGAATACTTAGCAGATAAAACCAATACTGTATCAACTGCAAGTGGTTGTGTTTTTTTGTTAAACTAAGTATTTGGCACTGGGGCTCACTCACTTCAATCAACTGAATGACAAGCCTTATCACTGCAGCCCGACAAGAATAACACTTCACAGACAGTTGAGAAGCATCCCCTCATTATTATTGTGGGTTTAATTAGCGATAGAAGCCTTTCACTAAATGCCAGGAGACATAAATACATTATCTGATTAGGCTAATAATGCCCGACCATTTGATAAGAATAAATAATAAGATACATTTATCATTAAATGAATGTAACAGTGTGTTGATTATTTATACACTCCTCTGTCCATTCATTTAAAATACTCCATAAATTCCACTGTTGCTATTTAAGGATATAAAGACTACAAATTAATGATGCTGTAGATATATAAATATGTTTCCCGTTGGTTAGTTATTAATACATCAGTCTGCTATATTTTCTTTTTACCTTCGCATCAGTACTCTCGCCATCCTGGACATCGTTCGCACTTTCCTCATTCGCCACAGTTCCCCCGTCCTCGCTCTTGCTGCTATCCTCCGGCCGCGTAGATTCAGTCGCCCCCATGATCAAAACTATAGCGGCTCTCGCTCCTGTCCTGTGTGAGTCGATACCGACGTCAATGACACAGAATATAGCCAGAAATGAAAACAGCAGCAAAAGCTGTTGGGTATGATAGCTCTGACGCTGTGGCTTTCAAATGGTGCAGTCCGGCCCTCTTGTAAACTATTTTAGAAAAACACCCTCCCAGTTAACACATGTAGCCTACGACTCAATACGGCACGCCTTGCCTTGCTGCATCAAGTCTTATGAGTGCAGACTGAGAACCTGTCCTGGGATGACAATTGCAACAAGCATATCAGGCACTGGCAGAGGGCCAGTTGCACGCAGCTATCTTCCATTTAAGATGGGCTCTAATACTAAAAGAAATTAAATCAAGAGCTCCTTTTAAAGGTGAATATCTGAATCTGATTCATACACATACCTCATAGGCCTATATACACTCCCCATTTAAAGGTGTCATAAGTATTTTCGACAGATTCACTTATATATTTATTAAAGTAGTCAAACGTTTCGTATTTGGCCCTATACTAGCACGCAATGGCTACATTAAGCTTTTGACTCTACAAACTTGTTGGATCCATTTGCGGTTTGTTTTGGTTGTGTTTCAGAAGACGTTGTGCCCAATGGAAATGAATGGTCAATAATGCGTTGTGTCATTTTGGAGTCACTTTTATTGTAAATAAGAATATTAATATGTTTCTGAACACTTCTACATTAATGGTGATGCTACCAGGATTGCAGATAATCATGAATGAATCGTGAATAATGATGACTGAGAAAGTTACACAGGCACAACGATCAAGACACAACATGGACTGTCTGTTTTGGTAACATTTTTTCCAAATTCTGGTTTCGGCAACAAAATAAACATTTTTTAACCCTTCTGTTTTTCTGAAACCGCAGTCACCATTAAATATTTATGTTTTGAAGAAAATAACCTATGTGTGTTGTTTTTTCTTGAACAGAAAAACTAGCTTGTCCTAAGAAATGGAAAGTGTGATATTTACCGGTACTGTAATTGACAACAAACCATTACATTTTCATGTGAAATGATTGTAATTTTGTAACGAAAATGTAGGATGGCATTGTGAATATTAATGTCATTGGTCCATGTCACTTAAGAGAGCAATTCTATTTGAGTTGTCTGGTTGAAAAGCCAAATGGGAAGAATTGCAAGGGTTGACACATTCAGTAGAAAGACTGTGGTCCCATCCAGGACAGTCCTTTCTGCCTTCTTAAAACCGTGGATGGTTTATCTTCAATGTCGAGGGAAGCTGACAGTTCTAGGATTATACTCTCCTCTTAGTTTCATCCCAAACTAACATATTTAAATCATCTCTGCTCATTAGCTAACACAGCCATGATGATGCACTTGGACAAAGCTTCAACGACAAAGGGCCATGTGTAAAGAAATTAGGTCCTATCCACTTTATAGGCCACTACTTTTGACCAGAGCCCTATGGATGCACTACATGGGAAAAGGGTGCCATTTGTCCACAGCCATAAAAAGAGTAAGAACTTTGCTCCTCTGAAAAAAGACGTAATCCAAATCAACTGACTGGTCAAGTGTTATTCTGGAGACGGAGGAACCAAACTTCATAATGAGATTTTAGGATTAAACGGGCATGTGAATGGAGCACCACGAGCATGCAGGGTAAACAACCCAACCACACAGAAGAACACGTTTGAAACGGCTCTCTCATTTCGCCTGCCTTCCAAGGACTTCTTAGATAATTCAATGTTCATGAGTCTAACTTGCCGAGTAGTGAATTTCAAACACAGATTCAACCACAAAGACCAGGGAGGTTTCCCAATGTCTCGCAAAAAATATACCTATTGGTATATGGGTTAAAAAAAAGCAGACATTGAATATCCCTTGGAGAATGGGGAAATTATTAATTACACTTTGGATGGTGTATCAATTCACCCAGTCACTACAAAGATACAGGCGTCCTTCCTAACTCAGTTGCCAGAGAGGAAGGAAATCGCTCAGGGATCTCACCATGAGGCCAATGGTGACTTTAAAACAGTTACAGAGTGTAATGGCTCTGACAGGAGAAAACTGAGGATGGATCAACAACATTTACATTTTACATTACATTTTAGTCATTTAGCAGACGCTCTTCAGATAGCTAGATGGGACAACCATATACAGTATGACTGTCATAGTAAGTATATTTTTTCTCAATAAACTAGTTATCAGTAGTGTATGAGTAGTTACCACAATACTACAAAATAAAAATATTTCAAAACATGCATCCTGTTTGCAATAAGGCACTAAAGTAAGACTGTAAAAAATGTGGCAAAGACATTAACTTTAGGTCCTGAGTACAAACCGTTATGTTTGGGGCATATCCAACACAACACATCACTGAGTACCACTCTTCATACAGATTTCTCTGAACATATGACAAACCTAAACGTTAATTCAATAGAAGGTCCCTGAAACACACTGGTGTTGCTGTGCTGTAGATCCGCATGCTAAGCTAATGGGATGAGTTAATTTGCTTATAGCTAGCTCCAAGCTAACTGAAAACAGCTGATGTTTTCCCCACTGATTACAGCGTTATAACCAATTTGCCTTTAGGGTGTCAAACTCCGAGGGCCATACTGAACATTTGTTATATTTTATCACCATCAAAATGTCCAAAAAAATAACCCTCTTTCCATTGTTTTTGGAATTTTCTATGCTGCCTGTCAGTTTCAATTTGCTTTTAGTCTTTTAAATTGAATTTGTTATAGTACTCAAACAACCTGCCGGCCGCATCTATAGTACCTAAATACGTCTATCTATCCGTTGGATATTTAGGATAAGGTTATGGTGGCACATACTTTCACAACATCAGTGGATGCTGATATGGCTTCATTGCTTTACTGTGGTAGCTAGTAAAAGCATTTGTGATTGGTTTAATATATTTATGTCTTTGAGAAATTCCCATAGAGGAGGCACAGCCTATAGGCCATACAGTTTACTTAGCTTGAATATTTTGTTTTGTAACATCATCCATAAAAACCCATGATCAGAACATCATCATCTATAACTGAGTCATCCATGAACTCTTACTGGACGGACGGACCGAACGGACCAGCTTTGGTTCACTCCCACAAGTAATTGTACTAACTAACCGGTTGCTGTAATCCAATTAATCTGAATGTCCTCTTCTGCTTTCTACATGAAGTAGATCTGCCAAATTCTCTAAAGCTGTTTTCAGTCATGGGCTCTGTGTTCCAAATGGCAACCCTATTCCCTACATAGTGCACTACTTTTGAGTCAAATTAGTGCACTGTATAGGGAATAGGGTGCCATTTGGGACACAGCCAACATTTCTGTGGGATAACAAAACTGAACATGTTTACCAATAGAAGAAAATGGGCTAGTATGTAGAGGGGCTATGTAGGACTCAGTATGCTGGAGAAAATGTATGAACATGTAGAGGGTTTGTACTGTATGAACATGTAGAGGGTTTGTACTATATGAACATGTAGAGGGTTGTAATGTATGAACATGTAGAGGGTTGTACTGTATGAACATGTAGAGAGTTTGTACTGTATGAACATGTAGAGGGTTGTACTATATGAACATGTAGAGGGTTGTACTGTATGAACATGTAGAGGGTTGTACTGTATGAACATGTAGAGGGTTGTACTGTATGAACATGTAGAGGGTTGTACTATATGAACATGTAGAGGGTTTGTACTGTATGAACATGTAGAGGGTTGTACTATATGAACATGTAGAGGGTTGTACTGTATGAACATGTAGAGGGTTGTACTGTATGAACATGTAGAGGGTTGTACTATATGAACATGTAGAGGGTTGTACTGTATGAACATGTAGAGGGTTGTACTGTATGAACATGTAGAGGGTTGTACTATATGAACATGTAGAGGGTTGTACTATATGAACATGTAGAGGGTTGTACTATATGAACATGTAGAGGGTTGTACTGTATGAACATGTAGAGGGTTGTACTGTATGAACATGTAGAGGGTTGTACTGTATGAACATGTAGAGGGTTGTACTGTATGAACATGTAGAGGGTTGTACTGTATGAACATGTAGAGGGTTGTAATGTATGAAGATGTAGAGGGTTGTACTATATGAAGATGTAGAGGGTTGTACTGTATGAACATGTAGAGGGTTGTACTGTATGAACATGTAGAGGGTTGTAATGTATGAACATGTAGAGGGTTGTAATGTATGAACATGTAGAGGGTTGTACTGTATGAACATGTAGAGGGTTGTACTGTATGAACATGTAGAGGGTTGTACTGTATGAACATGTAGAGGGTTGTAATGTATGAACATGTAGAGGGTTGTACTGTATGAACATGTAGAGGGTTGTAATGTATGAACATGTAGAGGGTTTGTACTGTATGAACATGTAGAGGGTTGTACTATATGAACATGTAGAGGGTTGTACTGTATGAACATGTAGAGGGTTGTACTGTATGAACATGTAGAGGGTTGTACTGTATGAACATGTAGAGAGTTTGTACTGTATGAACATGTAGAGGGTTGTACTGTATGAACATGTAGAGGGTTGTACTGTATGAACATGTAGAGGGTTGTAATGTATGAAGATGTAGAGGGTTGTACTATATGAAGATGTAGAGGGTTGTACTGTATGAACATGTAGAGGGTTGTACTGTATGAACATGTAGAGGGTTGTACTGTATGAACATGTAGAGGGTTTGTACTGTATGAACATGTAGAGGGTTGTACTGTATGAACATGTAGAGGGTTGTAATGTATGAAGATGTAGAGGGTTGTACTATATGAAGATGTAGAGGGTTGTACTGTATGAACATGTAGAGGGTTGTACTGTATGAACATGTAGAGGGTTGTAATGTATGAACATGTAGAGGGTTGTACTGTATGAACATGTAGAGGGTTGTAATGTATGAACATGTAGAGGGTTGTACTGTATGAACATGTAGAGGGTTGTACTGTATGAACATGTAGAGGGTTGTACTGTATGAACATGTAGAGGGTTGTACTGTATGAACATGTAGAGGGTTGTAATGTATGAACATGTAGAGGGTTGTACTATATGAACATGTAGAGGGTTGTACTGTATGAACATGTAGAGGGTTGTACTGTATGAACATGTAGAGGGTTGTACTATATGAACATGTAGAGGGTTGTACTATATGAACATGTAGAGGGTTTGTACTGTATGAACATGTAGAGGGTTGTAATGTATGAACATGTAGAGGGTTTGTACTGTATGAACATGTAGAGGGTTGTACTGTATGAACATGTAGAGGGTTGTACTATATGAACATGTAGAGGGTTGTACTATATGAACATGTAGAGGGTTGTACTGTATGAACATGTAGAGGGTTGTACTGTATGAACATGTAGAGGGTTGTACTGTATGAACATGTAGAGGGTTGTACTGTATGAACATGTAGAGGGTTGTAATGTATGAACATGTAGAGGGTTGTACTGTATGAACATGTAGAGGGTTGTAATGTATGAACATGTAGAGGGTTGTACTGTATGAACATGTAGAGGGTTGTAATGTATGAACATGTAGAGGGTTGTATTGTATGAACATGTAGAGGGTTGTACTGTATGAACATGTAGAGGGTTGTACTGTATGAACATGTAGAGGGTTGTACTGTATGAACATGTAGAGGGTTGTAATGTATGAACATGTAGAGGGTTGTACTGTATGAACATGTAGAGGGTTGTAATGTATGAACATGTAGAGGGTTGTACTGTATGAACATGTAGAGGGTTGTACTGTATGAACATGTAGAGGGTTGTACTGTATGAACATGTAGAGGGTTGTACTGTATGAACATGTAGAGGGTTGTAATGTATGAACATGTAGAGGATTGTACTATATGAACATGTAGAGGGTTGTAATGTATGAACATGTAGAGGGTTGTACTGTATGAACATGTAGAGGGTTGTACTGTATGAACATGTAGAGGGTTGTAATGTATGAACATGTAGAGGGTTGTACTATATGAACATGTAGAGGGTTGTAATGTATGAACATGTAGAGGGTTGTAATGTATGAACATGTAGAGGGTTGTACTGTATGAACATGTAGAGGGTTGTACTGTATGAACATGTAGAGGGTTGTACTGTATGAACATGTAGAGGGTTGTACTGTATGAACATGTAGAGGGTTGTAATGTATGAACATGTAGAGGGTTGTACTATATGAACATGTAGAGGGTTGTACTATATGAACATGTAGAGGGTTGTACTATATGAACATGTAGAGGGTTTGTACTGTATGAACATGTAGAGGGTTGTAATGTATGAACATGTAGAGGGTTTGTACTGTATGAACATGTAGAGGGTTGTACTGTATGAACATGTAGAGGGTTGTACTGTATGAACATGTAGAGGGTTGTACTGTATGAACATGTAGAGGGTTGTAATGTATGAACATGTAGAGGGTTGTACTGTATGAACATGTAGAGGGTTGTACTATATGAACATGTAGAGGGTTGTACTATATGAACATGTAGAGGGTTGTACTATATGAACATGTAGAGGGTTTGTACTGTATGAACATGTAGAGGGTTGTAATGTATGAACATGTAGAGGGTTTGTACTGTATGAACATGTAGAGGGTTGTACTGTATGAACATGTAGAGGGTTGTACTGTATGAACATGTAGAGGGTTGTACTGTATGAACATGTAGAGGGTTGTAATGTATGAACATGTAGAGGGTTGTACTGTATGAACATGTAGAGGGTTGTACTGTATGAACATGTAGAGGGTTGTACTGTATGAACATGTAGAGGGTTTGTACTGTATGAACATGTAGAGGGTTGTACTATATGAACATGTAGAGGGTTGTACTGTATGAACATGTAGAGGGTTGTACTGTATGAACATGTAGAGGGTTGTACTATATGAACATGTAGAGGGTTGTACTATATGAACATGTAGAGGGTTGTACTGTATGAACATGTAGAGGGTTGTACTGTATGAACATGTAGAGGGTTGTACTGTATGAACATGTAGAGGGTTGTACTGTATGAACATGTAGAGGGTTGTAATGTATGAACATGTAGAGGGTTGTACTGTATGAACATGTAGAGGGTTGTAATGTATGAAGATGTAGAGGGTTGTACTATATGAAGATGTAGAGGGTTGTACTGTATGAACATGTAGAGGGTTGTACTGTATGAACATGTAGAGGGTTGTAATGTATGAACATGTAGAGGGTTGTACTGTATGAACATGTAGAGGGTTGTAATGTATGAAGATGTAGAGGGTTGTACTATATGAACATGTAGAGGGTTGTACTGTATGAACATGTAGAGGGTTTGTACTGTATGAACATGTAGAGGGTTGTACTGTATGAACATGTAGAGGGTTGTACTATATGAACATGTAGAGGGTTGTACTGTATGAACAAGTAGAGGGTTGTACTGTATGAACAAGTTCTGGGCCTTCGCTCCTGGTCCAAAGAGGGCCTATTCTCTGTCAGCTACTCTTCAAATATATATTTTATTATCCTAAAAACACTTGTGAATGTTTAGATGATCTCAATACGATTATTGTCTCTTCTGATCACAACAAACTTCTGTTCCAGACAGACGTACATTTTTTATTGAACCTTTATTTAACTAGTCAAGACAGTTACAACAAATTCTTATTTACAATGACGGCCTACCCCGGCCAAACCCTAACCCGGACGACGTTGTGCGCCGCCGTATGGGATGTCCAATCACTGCCGGTTGTGATACAGCCTGTAATCGAACCAGGGTCTGTAGTGACGCCTCTAGCACTGAGATGCAGTGCCTTAGACCACTGCACCACTCGAGTGCCCATACATCAGACAAGGAAATTAAATTACAAGAGTAAGCAAATAATAGGTTAAATCATCTCATGACCAGTGACATATTCTATAATCTATAATTATATAAGTGTACTGAGTGTAAATCGAGATGATTTTTTTTTTTTTACTATAAATTGCATTTTGTAATCACAAGGGTGAAATGATTCAAGGTCAGATAATGGTCAGTGGAATCCATGAACATGGAAAGTAGGAAGATAAAGCAGCTAAAACAGTACAACTACAGCCTGAACTATTGACCTCTCGTGGGGGGGGGGGGGGGGGGTGATGGTGGCCTCTGATACAGAGGGTGAATCACACCTCCCTCTGCAACTGGATCCTGGACTTCCTGACGGGCCGCCCCCAGGTGGTGAGGGTAGGTAGCAACACATCTGCCACACTGATTCTCAACACTGGAGCTCCCCAGGGGTGCGTGCTCAGTCCCCTCCTGTACTCCCTGTTGACCTATGACTGCATGGCCAGGCATGACTCCAACACCATCATTAAGTTTGCACCGACAACGACGAGACAGCCTATAGGGAGGAAGTCAGAGACCTGGCCGGGTGGTGCCAGAATAACAACCTATCCCTCAATGTAACCAAGACTAAGGAGATGATTGTGGACTACAGGAAAAGGAGGACCGAGCACGCCCCCATTCTCATCGACGAGGCTGTAGTGGAGCAGGTTGAGAGCTTCAAGTTCCTTGGTGTCCACATCAACAACAAACTAGAATGGTCCAAACACACCAAGACAGTCGTAAAGAGGGCACGACAAAGCCTATTCCCCCTCAGGGAACTAAAAAGATTTGTCATGGGTCCTGAGATCCTCAAAAGGTTCTACAGCTGCAACATCGAGAGCATTCTGACTGGTTGCATCAATGCCTGGTACGGCAATTGCTCGGCCTCTGACTGCAAGGCACTACAGAGGGCAGTACATCATTGGGGCTAAGCTGCCTGCCATCCAGGACCTCTACACCAGGCGATGTCAGAGGAAGGCCCTAAAAATTGTCAAAGACCCCAGCCACCCCAGTCATAGACTGTTCTCTCTACTACCGCATGGCAAGCGGTACCGGAGTGCCAAGTCTAGGACAAAAAGGCTTCTCAACAGTTTTTACCCCCAAGCCATAAGACTCCTGAACAGGTAATCAAATGGCTACCCAGACTGTTTGCATTGTGTGCAACCCCCAACCCCTCTTTTTTACGCTGCTGCTACTCTCTGTTTATCTTATATGCATAGTCACTTTAACTATACATTCATGTACATACTACCTCAATTGGGCCGACCAACCAGTGCTCCCGCACATTGGCTAACCGGGCTATCTGCATTGTGTCCCACCCACCACCTGCCAACCCCTCTTTTACGCTACTGCTACTCTGTGTTCATCATAAATGCATAGTCACTTTAACCATATCTACATGTACATACTACCTCAATCAGCTCGACTAACCGGTGTCTGTATGTAGCCTCGCTACCTTTATAGCCTCGCTACTGTGTATAGCCTGTCTTTTTACTGTTGTTTTATTTCTTTACCTACCTATTGTTCACCTAATACCTTTTTTGCACTATTGGTTAGAGCCTGTAAGTAAGCATTTCACTGTAAGGTCTACACCTGTTGTATTCAGCGCACGTGACAAATAAACTTTGATTTGATTTGGAAATGTATTTCCTTGTGTTTCCTTGATTCCTTTGTGTCCTCTCTCCTCGCTCTTCTTCTGAAAAGGCATTGAAGGAGAAGGTCAGAGGGGAGGAATCTTGGATTTTGAGAAGGATGTGAGGAGAGAGGACACAAAGGAATCAATAAAATACAATTGAGATTCACCCAGAGAAGAGATAAAAATCCCACCAACTAGACAATCAACAGCTGAGACACAGTTCCACAATTCACGGCTGTGGGCACAACCTTATTTGAATGGTAAAGCACAAATGAGTATAGTAATTTCTCATGATAAAATGGTAAACAAGTCCATGGGACCTCTCAGTAAACATTAATGCCAGAATAACCTTCTTATTGTAGGAGAGGGTTGGAGGAAAGTGTCACTGAGAAACACAGCAGGTAACAGAGTTCAAATGATCGTAGCGGAAAGGCTGAAATCCCCGGGGAAAGGAATTGGATATCTAACACTCGTGATGCAGGACTCAGGAACACCGTTTCCATCAATCAATAACATTTTGGGAACAACATCATCAGTATCATCTGACTGAAAATAACTCATCTGATTTGGATTAAACCACCAGAGTGCATGTCAGTTGATTAATGCAATTAGTTTAATTTATGCTCCTTGAGATATTAGAAGTTGTGAAAGTGCAGAGGAGGAGAGGGAGGGGGAGAGGAGGGAGAGGAGAGGGAGGGGAGGAGAGGATGGGGGGGAGAGGGTAGAGGGGGGACAGAGGAGAGGAGGGAGGGGGGAGAGGAGAGGAGAGGAGAGGAGAGGAGAGGAGAGGAGAGGAGAGGAGAGGAGAGGAGAGGAGAGGAGAGGAGAGGAGAGGAGAGGAGAGGATGGAGGGGTGAAGGGGAGAGGGAGGGGAGGGGAGAGGAGAGGATGGAGGAGGGAGGGGGAGAGGAGAGGATGGAGGAGGGGGGGGGGAGAGGAGAGGAGAGAATCTCTTTGTGCTCTTTCCAATGAGCAATGGAGCTCATTGGCATGAAAAATGAGGGACAAGGAGTTGCTTGATAGCACAACCAGACTGGCACTCAGACTAGTTCAACATCTAGTTTTGATTTACATTTGGTTGAGTTGTTAACTAACGTGAATTCAATGTGAACTCAACAACAACAACAAAAATCGCCATGTAAATGGTCTGGGTAAAAAAATGGGTTAAATCTTTGACGAAATGCCCTTACATTGATTACTTTTTCCAAAACGTTTTTTAAAGTTGCTTCCACATCATCACATTGATTTTTAGGGTTGAAATTATGTGGAAACAACATTGATTCAACCAGTTTTGCCCAGTGGCCTGTGATTACATACATGGGTCTAGAAATGTTTCAGTCAAACCTGCTGATATCAATTGTCAGCAATGAGAAGTTAGTCCTGGAAAATTTATCAAGATTAACTTTGTTTTGAAATTACAGTTGAACATGTATTTTAGTTTGGGGGAAAAGTGCTTCACATTTAAATACGTTGTTTTGAAACTGTGAACTGTATTTCAAATGCGGGAACATTGTCTTTCGGGATTGAATCCCGGCCTTAGTTTACAACCCTACAGTTTACATTATCCATAACAACAACTGAAAACTAGGGGTAACTACGTGGTCATTTAGATGCACTCACAATTAAACATCAGACATACAGGGATTCAGTCTATGGGAGGAAAAGTTCAGCAGGAGGGAGAACTGTGGAAGTGCTCATCAGATGGGGAAAGCATGTTTCTGACTACAAAGCATGCTGGGGTCACAGACTAACTGAAACTGAAGTCCCGGGAATCAAGGCCACTGATAGGCTGAAGGAGATGTGGTGCTAATTATTTGGCGTGACCTTGACCAATAACCCACTAACAAAAGTGCGGGGGTCCTCTGAATGGGAGACTAAGCTGCCAGACTAGAACTAACCAGAAGGGATGGCTAGAATCAGCTGACTGAGCTGGCCGTTTTAACAACTGCCTCTGTGTTTTGGGTACATTTATCTATTGAACTATGGACACGTTGTGTGGATGATTATATTAATGTTAATTTAATTAATGGTAAATTAAGTTTTTGTTGACAATTTTACCAAATAACTCAACATTAAAGATGCAATATGTAACTTTTTGGGCTATGACCAAATTCCTATAGAAATGTGAGTTATAGATATGTTATTCTCATTGAAATCTAGTCTTAGAAGCGGTAGATCTGTTCTATTTGCTTTATTTCTATGCTTCCTTAATAAGTTTTGTTTTTGCATCTTTTACTTTCGGTTTTGTACACCAGTTTCAAACAGCGGAAAATACAATATTTCTGGTTATTGAAAAGATATTTCACATCGATTGAGATCAGGGATCATCAACTTGAGCGGATGGTCAGGGGGCCGGAACAATTACAAATAATTTGTAGATTCCAAATTGACCGCAAGGAAACATAAAAATTTCAAACCTTGCTTACATTTGTATATGATCACAGACACTAAGTATACCAAACATCAGGAACACATTCCTAATATTGCGTTTCACCCCCCCCCCCCCCCCCTTTTGCCCCCAGAACAACACCTACTACCATACCCCGTTCAAAGACACTTAAATCTTTTAGGCTTAAAAATCCTTCTTTAACCTGTCTCCTCCCCTTCATGTACACTGTTTGAAGTGGATTTAACAAGTGAAATCAACAAGGGATTATAGCTTCAACTGGATTCACGTGGTCAGTCTATGTCATGGAAAGAGCAGGTGTTCTTAATGTTTTGTATATTCAGTGTATCTCTCTATTATGTGTGGGAATACTTTGAATAAAAAACATGGGCTAGTGCACACCCAGAGAAAATGACTTTATGTAGAGGTGCTGACTAACGGCGAATAAACTATAAGCTATAAAAATAAAGAGAGTCGCACACTATATACAGTTGAAGTGGGAAGTTTACATACATTCAGGTTGGAGACCATTAAGACGCGTTTTTCATCCACTCCACAAATTTCTTGTTAACAAACTATAGTTTTGGCAAGTTGGTTAGGACATCTACTTTGTGTATGACAAACAAGTAATTTTCCCAACGATTGTTTACAGACAGATTATTTCACTTATAATTCACTGTATCACAATTCCAGTGGGTCAGAAGTTTACATACACTAGGTTGACTGTGCCTTTAAACCACTTGGAAAATTCCAGAAAATTATGTCATGGATTCTGATAGGCTAATTGACATCATTTGAGTCAATAGGAGGTGTACCTGTGGATATATTTCAAGGTCTACCTTCAAACAGTGCCTCTTTGCTTGACATCATGGGAACATTTTAAAAAATCAGCCAAGACCTCAGAAAAAAATTGTAGACCTCCACCAGTCTGGTTCATCCTTGGGAGCAATTTCCAAACATCTGAAGGTACCACGTTCATCTGTACAAACAATAGTACGCAAGTATAAACACCATGGGACCACGCTGCCGTCATACCGCTCAGGAAGGAGATGCGTTCTGTCTCCTAGAGATGAGCGTACTTGGTGCGAAAAGTGCAAATCAATCCCAGAACAACAGCAAAGGACCTTGTGAAGATGCTGGAGGAAACAGGTACAAAAGTATCTATATCCACAGTAAAACGATTCCTATAGCAACATAACCTGAATGGCCACTCAGCAAGGAAGCCACTGCTCCAAAACTGCCATAAAAAAGCCAGACTACGGTTTGTAACTGCACATGGGGACAAAGATCGTACTTTTTGGAGAAATGTTCTCTGGTCTGATGAAACAAAAATAGAACTGTTTGGCCATAATGACCATCGTTATGTTTGGAGGAAAAATGGGGAGGCTTGCAAGCCGAAGAACACCATCCCAACCATGAAGCACAGGGGTGGCAGCATCATGTTGTGAGGGTGCTTTGTTGCAGAAGGGACTGGTGCACTTCACAAAATAGATGGCAGCATGAGGATGGAAAATTATGTGGATATATTGAAGCAACATCTTGAGACATCAGTCAGGAAGTTAAAGCTTGGTCGCAAATGGGTCTTCAAAATGGATAATGACCCCAAGCATACTTCCAAAGTTGTGGCAAAATGGCTTAAGGACAACAAAGTCAAGGTATTGGAGTGGCCATAACAAAGCCCTGACCTCAATCCTATAGACAATTTGTGGGCAGAACTGAAAAAGCGTGTGCGAGCAAGGAGGCCTACAAACCTGACTCAGTTACACCAGCTCTGTCAGGAGGAATGGGCCAAAATTCACCCAACTTATTGTGGGAAGCTTGTGGAAGGCTACTGGAAACGTTTGACCCAAGTTAAACAATTTAAAGGCAATGCTACCAAATACTAATTGAGTGTATGTAAACTTCTGACCCACTGGGAATGCGATGAAAGAAATAAAAGCTGAAATAAATCATTCTCTCCACTATTATTCTGACATTTCACATTCTTAAAGTAAGATGGTGATCCTAACTGACCGAAGACAGGGAATTTTTACTTGGATTAAATGTCAGGAATTGTGAAAAACTGAGTTTAAATGTATTTTGCTAAGGTGTATGTAAACTTCTGACTTCAACTGTATAAACTCTCAATAATTTATTGGGTAAATCACCAACGTTCCGTTGCTGGAAGGAGACCAAAGCGCAGCATGGTGAGCGTACATATTCCTTTTATTTAGGATGACGCTGACAAAAACAATAAACAATACAAAAAACAACCGTGAAGCTTAAGGCAATAGTGCCACAAACAAAGACAACTCCCCACAAAGAACGGAGGGAAAAGGGCTACCTAAGTATGGTTCCCAATCAGAGACAACAATAGACAGCTGTCCCTGATTGAGAACCAAACCCGGTCAAAACATAGAAATACAAAATCATAGAAAAACAAAACATAGAATGCCCACCCCAAATCACACCCTGACCAAACCAAATAGAGACATAAAAAGGCTCTCTAAGGTCAGGGCGTGACACACTGCCTTCTTCAGGGGTAATATCATGAATGCTTGAATTAGGTTATGTAGACAAACAGTGCAATTAGTGCAACCAATGACAATAATGAGGGGTGTGTCAAAATTATTAAGTTAATTAAAATGAATTTAGTGAAACTGTTAAAAAACAATAGTTTACAGCATATTGAATATATTAGGCTATTGTTATCATATGGAAACATAATTAAATATTGTACATTGTATTTCACATATATATTTAGTTTCCTTTTCATACATTTTTTGGGTTACATGCAATCTTTTGGTTCAACCATAATGCATAATAAGCATCATCAACAGGGGGAACATATTGGCTGTACGCTGATAAGCTGTACAAAGAATATATCCATTTATAAGACTTGTTCATAAAAGAGAGAATTGTTCATGTTTTAAGTTCCTCGGTGTACACATCACAGACAAACTATAATGGTCCACCCACACAGACAGTGTGGTGAAAAATGCGCAACAACGCCTCTTCAACCTCTGGAAGCTGAAGAAATTTGGCTTGTCACCCAAAATCCTGACAAACTTTTACAGATGCACAATCGAGAGCATTCTGTCGGGCTGTATCACAGCCTGGTACGGCAACTGCTCCGCCTTCAACCGCAAGGCTCTCCAGAGGGTGGTGCGGTCTGCACAACGCATCAGCGGGGGCAAACTACCTGCCCTCCAGGACACCTACAGCACCCAATGTCACAGGAAGGCCAAAAAGATCATCAAGGGCATCAACCACCTGAGCCACTGCCTGTTCACACCGCTATCATCCAGAAGGCGAGGTCTGTACAGGTGCATCAAAGCAGGGACCGAGAGACTGAAAACAGCTTCCATCTCAAGGCCATCAGACTGCTAAACAGCAATGACTAACTCAGAGAGGCTGCTGCCTACATTGAGACCCAATCACTGGCCACTTTAATAAATGGATCACTAGTCACTTCATACAATGCCACTCTAAATAATGGCACTTAAATATTAATAATGTTTACACATCTTACATTACTCATATCACATGTATATACTGTATTTTATACCATCTATTGCACCTTGCCTATGCCGCTCATCTATATACCTACATGTACATTGTCTCATTCACCCCTTTAGATTTGTGTGTATTAGGTAGTTGTTGGGGAATTGTTAGATTACTTGTTAGATATTACTGCACAGTCGGAACTAGAAGCACAAGCATTTCGCTACACTCGCATTAACATCTGCTAACCATGTGTATGTGACCAATAACATTTTATTTTATTTTATTTGAGAAGGGCCTGAGAGCAAGGTCAATATTCAGACCACTAGGGGTCACTGTTTTTAGATAGGTTATCCAGTAAGCCTCCCTTTGTAGGCTTTCCCACATTTTTTTATATTTTCATCATTGCAGCGTCAAGAGTTTAGTCCTTGTAACCTCTTTTTGTTTTAGCATTGCTGTTGGCCACATATTTGTTTAACCCTGCATAACTGTCTATATGGTAGACCATTCTTGAGGGGAAGGGGATGCATACTATCCGCATGTAGCAGGGTATTGCGGTCTGTGGGCTTTGTCTATAAGTATGTGTGTAATGCATGATCCATAAGTCCAGGTAGTTTATTTTTCTCTCATTAGTCTGCATGGTACATTAGAGTTATTCAGAGCTGTTGTTTAGTAGAGTTTGGAATTCATTTAGATCCTGCTGACTTTCTTCCCAGAGCACAAAGACATCATCTATGTATCTCTTCCATAGGAGGATTTTAGAAAGTAGGGGGTGTGTCTCTGTTTTGTGAAGGAGTGCTTCCTCAAATTGTCCCACATACAGGTTTGCATAGTTGGGGGTCAAAGGGGAGCCCATGGCTACTTTGAAACAGATGTCCATATTAAAATAATTTGCTCAGAAAACTTGGAGGGCCAAATAAAATCACTGCTAGTTGGGGAACCCTGGTTTAGATGGTACAATTATTCTCTACACTCTACATTGCTTGTTTTGTAACATAAACTGAAATTAGGCAAACTATTACAAAATGTTCAACCAGGAAATGGTGGAGCGATTTCTGCATATTGCATCTTTAAGAACAGTCACTTTTGGTAGGCCAATAATTACATAGACAAAATACTGTTGCGATGGTAATCTATCTTCCCAAAACAAATACTGTAATTTATTCACTAAAGTCAGGGTCATTGTGGACCACAAGTTAGGTCACCTGAGGTGCGTTCAGTTCGCTTGAACATTTGCTATGTTGCCGAACGGTTTGTACTGAACGTCACGTTTCCCCAAAACGTTCTCGTACTTTCTTGAACAGACCTTTGCTCCCATTTGTTGGATGTGGCAAAGTGTGGCTTGAAGCAATGAGTGACGTATTTAAAGGACAGTGGCCATGCTGACAGCGTTCCCCAACCCACAACCCAACCCCTCTCCGTTTTTCAACTGGTCGTTCAGTACAGCATAGGTTGCGTTCAACTGAATGTTCCCAGAACGTAAAAACATACTGAACGCAGCCCAGTTCGCTTGAATGTTTACTACGTTGCGGAATGGTTTATACTGAACGACACATTTCCACAAAATGTTCTTGCACGTTCTTGAACAGATTGTGAGGTACCTTTGCTCCCATTTTGGTGGGTGTGGCGAGGTGTGGCTTGAATTAATGAGGGACGTATTTAAAGGGCAATGGCCATGTTGACAGCGTTCCCCAACTCACAACTAAACCCCTCCCGGTTTGTCAACTGGTCATTCAGTACAGTACCTTTTCCGCTCAATTGAACATTCCAGAACGGAAAAACTTACTGAACGCAGCCTTGGTCTTTGCACTCATAGCTCTATCGCCATCTCGTGGCAGAATTCAGACGGGATGGCATTGAACCTTCATGAACAACAGCACCTCTGAGCAATGAACGCTGCTTGAGCTATTCTATCAGCTGCCTGGAAATGACTGTATCATCATGCAATGATGAGCTGACTGCAGATTCTCAGTCATAGCCTAGTTGTCTCACTTCCTTGTTAGCTTACCTTTGGAACTTTTTTACTGACCAGCTGACTGACTGTCAGCAGAGATATCACTCAATATACAGATGTAGGATCTTAATTTGAGCCATTTTACTAAAGCAGTAAAATAATCCTGCAGCAACAGGAAATGTGAACTATTATGTGGATTATAATTAATTTACATTTTCGTAGGGGTTCATATATTTTTTGTTAGGGCAAATCAGGTCAGAAATTTCAAAGTGGAAAATGCTAACTTTTTAGAAGCCTTTTTACAACTCAAATATACTACGAGTTTGTATTTCCTGCTTAGCAGGAATATTCTTGGCAACAAAATAGTTAAGATCCTACATCTGTAATGAATCGTGTTGAGGGTTGAATCATAGAAATATAATTAGAATAGTCATATTATTATTTCACTAAATATTGGCCCACAATCACAGTTCATGCCATCAAACTAATGTGAAATGTTAACATTTGAAACAATACTTTTTAGAGAGATTGAGAGAGAGCAAGTGAGAGAGAGAGAGAGATAGAGAGTGATGGCGAGATGGAGAGAGATGAGAGAAAGATAGAGAGAGAGACAGAAAGAGATTGAGAGACAGAGAGAGAGAGATGGAGCGAGAGAGAGACAGAGTGAGAGAGAGAGAGAGAGAGAGAGAGAGAGAGAGAGAGAGAGAGAGAGAGAGAGAGGAAGATGCAATGTAAGAGAGAGAGATGGAGAGAGAGAGATGGAGAGAGAGATAGAGATATTGAGAGACAGAGACAGAGACAGAGAGAGGAAGATGCGATGTAAGAGAGAGATGGAGAGAGAGAGGAGAGAGAGAGATGGAGAGATTGAGAGAGAGACAGAGAGAGA
The DNA here is from genome assembly GCF_016432855.1 of Salvelinus namaycush. NCBI lineage: Eukaryota > Metazoa > Chordata > Actinopteri > Salmoniformes > Salmonidae > Salvelinus > Salvelinus namaycush. The sequence continues at coordinate 8,035,203 of NC_052334.1, read as the reverse complement.
GAGGAAGATGCGATGTAAGAGAGAGATGGAGAGACAGAAATGGAGAGAGATGGAGAGAGAGAGATAGAGATTGAGAGACAGAGACAGAGATAGAGAGGAGAGAGAGAGAGAGATGGAGAGAGAGAGAGAGAGAGAGCTGCATGGCAATAATGCACCAGCCCATAAAACATCCAAACAATATCACACATGCAAATGACATGCAAATGACTTTACACATATCAACAATAGTTACGATTTTAACGCCCTCTTGCATGAGAGAAGGTGTTTATTCCACAGATTGGAATCTCACACAATACTTCTCTGTACTGAGCCAAGCTTAATATTTACACTTGTAAGATTGTCTAAACAAATGGTAACACTGTAGGCCTATTGTACTTGGTAAGACAGTATCTTCACTCACTAATACCTGTGTTTGTTTGTGTTCAGTTGGATCAGGATTGTGTTCAGTTGGATCAGGATTGTGTTTAGTTGGACTAGTATTGTGTTCAGTTGGACCAGGATTGTGTTCAGTTGGACCAGGATTGTGTTCAGTTGATCAGGATTGTGTTCAGTTGGATCAGGATTGTGTTCAGTTGGACCAGGATTGTGTTCAGTTGGACCAGGATTGTGTTCAGTTGGACCAGGATTGTGTTCAGTTGGACCAGGATTGTGTTCAGTTGGACCAGGATTGTGTTCAGGTGGATCAGGATTGTGTTCAGTTGGACCAGGATTGTGTTCAGTTGGACCAGGATTGTGTTCAGGTGGATCAGGATTGTGTTCAGTTGGACCAGGATTGTGTTCAAGAGGACCAAATAGCAACAATGTTTTATTCCCGGGGAGCTGTTTTCAGTGGAGGCTGCTGAAGGGAGGCCAGCTCATAAAAATGGCTGGAATGGAGCGAATGGAATGGAAACCATGTGATCAATGTATTTGCTACCATTCCACTAATTCCGCTCCAACCATTACCATGAACCCGTCCTCCCCAATTAAGGTGCCACCAACCTCCTGTGGTTTGTATAGGTCTTTACAGTAACTGTAGGCCTACCTTTTTGATTTCACAACATTTACCCAATACACACAAATCTTTGTAAAGGAATGGATTTAAGAATATATAAACATTGCTCGTCCATATATTTATATATTCTTAATTCCATTCCTTTATTTATATTTGTTTGTATTGGGTATATGTTGTAAAAATTGTTAGATATTACTTGTTAGATATTACTGGAGCTAGAAAAACAAGCATTTAGCTACACCCGCAATAACGTCTGCTAAACACGCGGTATGTGACCAATAAAATTTGGAGATGGAAAACCCCGTTGGAATTGTATTAACTCCTATTGTGTACGTTGCCCATGCGTCGTCAATGTGCCGCAAGGTGCATTCTGGGCGGTTCTGGGACAAGGAGGGAATGAGAGTCAATTGGGCACTTGCTCAAAAACAAAACATTCGTATGAATTTCGTAAACAAGAAGTACATTACACATATTTTGCGAGATAATTAACTTGTTCTATGTAATATCATATAGCTTTGGAGTCATGACATTATGTACTTTCGAGAAAAATAGACAGGTTTCTCAACTAATACCCTGACTTTGAGAAGGGAATACGTGACACAGAACAAACGTTGTCCATTCATTGCCAATGGGATTCCTATCTCCTTTCTGGTTGGTTTAGCAACGTGGAATCCACACCAGACACTTAGAATGTTCTAACCTCGTTTTCAAACCAGAGTTTATTTAACAGCGAGTTTAACATTTATTTTAATTATCTTTGGTTATAAATAGTATCGAGTTTTTTGCACGTGAAATAATCTATTCCCACAGCTGCACCTAACTGTACTCTCCAAGTCACTGGACTTTTTCTTCTGATCAGTGGAAGAAAATTAACATTCAACAGTCGCTGAAGTGAGTCCACCTGGCAGGGCTCCCCGACCCTGTTCCTGGAGAGCTACCTTCCTGTAGATGTTCAATCCAACCCCAGTTGTATCTTACCCCAATCAGTTTCAGTAGTGTAAAAATACTTTTAAGTACTACTTAAGTATTTTTAGGGGGTATCTGTACATTACTATATATATTTTTGACAACTTTTACTCCACTACATTCCTAAAGAAAATAATGTACTTTTTACTACATACATTTTCCATGACACACAAAAGTACTCGTTACATTTAGAATGCTCAAGCAGGACAGAATTATGGCACTGATCAATATACCACTTTGTCATCCCTACTGCCTCTGATCTGGCGGACTCACAAAACACAGCTACTGTGTTTCTAAATTATGTCTGCGTTTTGCAGTGCGCCTCTTTCTGTCCATAATATGAAAATAGTGCTGTCTAGTTTGCTTAATATAAGGAATTTGATGTACGGCATTTACTTTTACTTTGTACTTTTACTCAAGTATGACAATTTAGTACTTTTTTGACCACTGTACTTAAGTACATTTAAAACCAGATACTTTTATACTTTTACTCAAGTAGTATTTTACTGGGTAACTTTCACTTTTACTTGAGTCATTTTCTATTAAGTTATTTTTTACTTTCACTCAAGTATGATAATTGAGTACTTTTCCCACCACTGTTCAGTTGATCAACCAGCTAATTATTATTAGAATCATGTGTGTAATCTAGGTGTGCTGGATAAGGAGGATTGGAGAATCATGTGTGTAATCTAGGTGTGCTGGATAAGGAGGATTGGAGTGAAAACCAATAGCACTGGTTTTCACGCCAACCCGAATCTAACACACCTAGATTACACACATGATTCTAATAATAATTAGCTAGTTGATGAACTGAATTGGGTTAGCTAGGACTGTAGCTCTCCAGGAACAGGGTTGGAGAGCCCTGGCCTAGAGTAACAAGTTGGAAGGAGATCACTTTTTTACTAAACCTAAAGCTTGATAAAAAAGCAATTTTGAGATAATACATGAACACATATTCATTAAGATACAAGGACCATGATATATGTTTTCTTCTTTGTTCTATTCCCAGCAATGGCTTCCTCCAGCATTGTCCCGTCTGATGATCACTTCTACTGCTCTATCTGTCTGGATGTGTTCACTGAGCCCGTCTCCACCCCAAGTGGACACAATTACTGCAAGTCCTGTATCAGAGGATACTGGGATAGCACTGACCTGTGCCAGTGTCCACTGTGTAAAAATAGCTTAGATAAGAGACCAGATCTCTTTGTCAATACTTTCATTTCTGAAATGCCTGCTCAGCTCAAGAAGTTAGCTCCAGTTGAAGCCACACCTATCACCCCGGGACAAACCCAACCCCTCTCCAAACCTGGAGCCGTGCCATGTGACATCTGTACTAAGAGGGAGCACATGGCCTTGAAGTCCTGTCTTGTGTGTCTGGCCTCTTACTGAGAGACTCACCTGGAGCCTCATCAGAGAGTGGTTTCTTTCAAGAAACACAAGCTGATTGACCCTGTGGAGAACCTGGAAGACAGGGTGTGTAAAAAGCATGATAGACCCCTGGAGCTGTTCTGTAGGAGAGACTAGACGTGTGTGTGTCAGTTCTGCAATGAGACAGTCCACAAGACTCACAAGACTGTCCCCATAGAGGAAGAGATTGGAGAGAGGAAGGCTCAGATGGGGAAGACAAGCGGTAAAGTTCATCTGATGATCCAGGAGAGACTAAAGAAGTTTAAGGAGATCAAACAGGCAGTAGAGCTCAACAAGAGACATACAGAGAGAGTGGTAGCAGACTGTGTGCAGGTCTTCACTGCTCTTGTGCGTTCCATTGAGAGAAGACAGGCTGAGCTTATTGAGGTGGTTGAAGAGAAGCAGAAAGCAGCTGAGAAACAGGCTGAAGGGCTCATTGAAGAGCTGGAGCATGAAATCACTGAGTTACAGAGAAGAAGCACTGAGCTGGAGCAGCTCTCAGATATTGAGGACCACCAGCACCTCCAGAGCTCTCCATCCCTCTGTAACACTGTTCCACCTACCAAGAACTGGTCTGAGATAATTTTTTACACAGGTCTGGATGCGGGGGCTGTAAGGAGAGCTGTAAGGAGAGCTGGAGGAGACACTGAATAAAGAGATGGAGAAGTTTTCTGAAATCAAGTGGAAGGGGATGCAGCAGTGTGCAATGGATGTGACTCTGGACCCTGATACAGATAATCCAATTCTCGACCTGTCTGAGGACAGGAAACAAGTCTGGGTGTTGATATATGGCAGAATCTACCTGCTAACCTAGAGAGGTGTAATTATAATCATTTTATGTTAGGAAAGGAGGGGTTATCCTCGGGAAGTTTCTCAGGTGAAAGGGAAGACTTTTGGGGCTTTAGAAGTGGCTAGAGAGTCCATCAACAGGAAGGGAGATAATCCACTGAGCCCTGTAAATGGATACTTGACTGTGGGGCTGTCGGAAGGAAATAACTATGGAGCTCGCACAGAGTCTGGAGTCCCCCTCTTCCTGAGAGAGAAGCCCCAGAGAGTGGGGGTGTTTGTGGATTATGAGGAGGGTGAGGTCCCATATCTACTCTTTCACTGAGAGACTATCCACTCTTCTCTACAGCCTATGATCCTTCTGGTGATAACTCAGCTCCACTTATCATCTCTCCCATCAAGTCTGAATGAGTTTAGTTAACAGGGAAATCAGTCTCGAGCAAGCACATAAATGTGTCTTAATTAGTGTTGATATTTGCAATAGAGAATATTAGCGTTAGTATCAGTTGATCAGTTTTTATAATGAAGAATAATTCTCTTCCAAATACTGCATATTACAATGTAAATTAAAACAAGTTTTACCTGAGTCTGTGATGTTTTTTTCTCTCTTGCGTTATATATGACTACTCCTACAGACCCTTTATTTCTCCTCTCACTTTAAGGTGTGTATCCCATTTCAAACACACAGCACACAAAGATAGTTCAGATGGTGTAATGCTACTGATGATGAGCCTTCACCAAGATTAAAGCTACTTGGACTTAAACTATCCAACCTCTAGAACACAGGAGGCTGCTGAGGGGTGAGAGGCTCATAATAATGGCCGGAACGGAGCAAATGGAATGGCATCAAACACCTGAAAACCATGGAAACCATGTGTTTGATCTATTTGATACCATTCCACGAGCCCGTTCTTCCCAATTAAGGTGCCACTAACCTCCTGTGCTCTAGGATAACCTATAATGTCCCATACAGTAATCCATAAAGTAATGACTCACTCTGTCTCATGATTCTTAGTAGGACTTAGTTGTTTTGGTAATCATCCCTATGAAGTCTACCTGCCACAACACATATAACAACACGAGTGAAAACAGTATGAAAGCTGTCACAGTGGTATTACAGCAAGACTTATTAGTGCTCTTGACCTGAGGAAGGGGATCCACTGGAACAGGTATATAAAGTAGTGTTTTGGACACAAATCATTTGTTTATTAAGAGCTGGTTGAAATCAGGGTGACACGGGCAGACTGGAATCAATCTAAAAGGTCGGAGGTTAACAGTGAAAAGTACAAAAGGCACTAAACATAATGTAATAGACGTCTTTCAAAACAATAGCTTTCAGATAGCATGTCGGCTTGGCCTGAAACACACCCTCATTCCATGGAACCATGTGATGTGAGACAGTGACATGACTGGAATGTTGAGTATAGAATAGAATTTAACCTGGCCAATCAGAATAACTCACCTGTTTCTTCCACTTTCATCACGGGACATATTTCACACAGTGACGTTAGCTGTGTTGCCAGATAGATTATTATGCATTCTTGAGGACAGTTTACAGTAAAAGAGGAGGAAAGCAACCAAACATATTTGGCCACCATCCTTCATCATATTGAAAAGATAACCAAACTGAACTCATTCTGATTGAAATATGTTGATTTGGAATATTATTTTGACTATTCAAAACAGGTAAAATGTTGAGTCCTAGAGTTACATGAGCGCAATCATTGCTTTCATTCAATGATCACTTGATCCCTTTCATTCCTCTATATATTAGGCTACTGTGTGAAAAGGTATGTGATAATAATCTTTGACAAATAACTTCTCACGTCTTGTTTATAGTAATTTGCATGCTCATAATGTGTTAAAGAACTAAGTGTGTTAAAGAACTAAGTGTGTTAAAGAACTAAGTGTGTGTTTAAGAACTAAGTGTGTGTTTAAGAACTAAGTGTGTGTTAAAGACCTAAGTGTGTGTTAAAGACCTAAGTGTGTGTTAAAGAACTAAGTGTGTGTTAAAGAACTAAGTGTGTTAAAGAACTAAGTGTGTGTTAAAGAACTAAGTGTGTTAAAGAACTAAGTGTGTGTTAAAGAACTAAGTGTGTGTTAAAGAACTAAGTGTGTGTTAAAGAACTAAGTGTGTTAAAGAACTAAGTGTGTTAAAGAACTAAGTGTGTTAAAGAACTAAGTGTGTTAAAGAACTAAGTGTGTTAAAGAACTAAGTGTGTTAAAGAACTAAGTGTGTTAAAGAACTAAGTGTGTTAAAGAACTAAGTGTGTGTTAAAGAACTAAGTGTGTGTTAAAGAACTAAGTGTGTGTTAAAGAACTAAGTGTGTTAAAGAACTAAGTGTGTGTTAAAGAACTAAGTGTGTGTTAAAGAACTAAGCCTGTGTTAAAGAACTAAGTGTGTGTTAAAGAACTAAGTGTGTTAAAGACCTAAGTGTGGGTTAAAGAACTAAGTGTGTGTTAAATAACTAAGTGTGTTAAAGAACTAAGTGTGTGTTAAAGAACTAAGTGTGTGTTTAAGAACTAAGTGTGTGTTTAAGAACTAAGTGTGTGTTAAAGAACTAAGTGTGTGTTAAAGAACTAAGTGTGTGTTAAAGAACTAAGTGTGTGTTAAAGAACTAAGTGTGTTAAAGAACTAAGTGTGTTAAAGAACTAAGTGTGTTAAAGAACTAAGTGTGTTAAAGAACTAAGTGTGTTAAAGAACTAAGTGTGTTAAAGAACTAAGTGTGTTAAAGAACTAAGTGTGTTAAAGAACTAAGTGTGTGTTAAAGAACTAAGTGTGTGTTAAAGAACTAAGTGTGTGTTAAAGAACTAAGTGTGTGTTAAAGAACTAAGTGTGTGTTAAAGAACTAAGTGTGTTAAAGAACTAAGTGTGTTAAAGAACTAAGTGTGTGTTAAAGAACTAAGTGTGTGTTAAAGAACTAAGCCTGTGTTAAAGAACTAAGTGTGTGTTAAAGAACTAAGTGTGTTAAAGACCTAAGTGTGGGTTAAAGAACTAAGTGTGTGTTAAAGAACTAAGTGTGTTAAAGAACTAAGTGTGTTAAAGAACTAAGTGTGTGTTAAAGAACTAAGTGTGTGTTTAAGAACTAAGTGTGTGTTTAAGAACTAAGTGTGTGTTTAAGAACTAAGTGTGTGTTAAAGAACTAAGTGTGTGTTAAAGAACTAAGTGTGTTAAAGAACTAAGTGTGCGTTAAAGAACTAAGTGTGCGTTAAAGAACTAAATGTGCGTTAAAGAACTAAATGTGCGTTAAAGAACTAAATGTGCGTTAAAGAACTAAA